>NC_035107.1:77720439-77877632 GCF_002204515.2 Aedes aegypti
GCCGGTGCAGAAAAATGGCCAGCCTCTCCCGGCCATCTTTATAAGTTCAGTTCCGATACCATCCTTACCAGCAGCTTTATTGTTCTTGAGATGGTGAATGGCATCCTTAACCTTCCTCAAAATTGGGGCTGGTTGGTTTCCATCCTCCGCAGTACTGACGAAGGCATTTCCTCCGTTATCCCGTCCTTCATTGCTTATGCTATCAGCGCTATTCAGGTGTTCGTCGAAGTGCTGCTTCCATGTTACGATCACCACACGCTCTTGGCTCGCGGAACGAAGCCGTTGCGAAATGCGTTGAGCTTCTGATAAAACCTACGTGTTTCTTGAGACCGGCACAGCTGTTTCATCTCCTCGCACTCCGTCTGCTCCTGGCGGCGTTTTTTCTCCCGAAAGTGGCGGGTCTGCTGTTTTCGTTTCCGTCCATAATGTTGCACATTCGTCCGGGTTTCTGGCTGCAGCATGACAGCTCGCGCTGCACTCTTCTCCTCCAAAATCTGCCTACATTCCTCGTTGAGCCAATCGTTCCATCGACTCCTTCTCAAGTATCCGACGTTGCTCTCAGCTGCATTGTTGATGGCTGCTTTCACTGTTCTTCAGCAGTCCTCAAGAAGGGCTACATGGCTCTCTTCCAATGCAGCCTGGAGGTGCTGCGACATCCGGTTGCTTGAGCCGCTTTGAGATTTTGAGAGTTCTGGGCGTAGCTTCACCATCATAACATAGTGGTCAGAATCGATGTTAGCGCCACGATAGGTCCTGACGTCGATAATGTCGGAGAAATTGCCGTTCACCAATCAGAACGTGATCGATTTGTGGTTCTGTCTGCTGTGGTGATCTCCAGGTGTATCGATATGGAAGGCTGTGCTGGAAGTTGGTGCTAAGAATGGTCATATTCTTGGAGGCAGTGAAATCAATTAGCCGTAGGTCGTTTTCGTTCGTCAGCCGGTGGGCGCTGAACTTCCCAATAGTCGGTCTGAATTCCTCCTCCTGGCCAACCTGAGCGTTTAGATCTCCTATGATGATTTTGACGTCGTGGCTTGGGCAGCGGTCGTACTCGCGTTCGTTACAATCGATCGAGAACAGCTATGGCAGATTATGCACGAATACGGTTTCCCGGACAAACTGAATAGATTGATCAAGGCGACGATGGAGCGAGTGATGTGCGTAGTCCGAGTATCAGGGACACTCTCGAGTCCCTTCGAATCTCGCAGAGGGTTACGGCAAGGTGATGGCCTTTCGTGTTTACTGTTCAACATTGCTTTAGAGGGTGTGATAAGAAGAGCGGGGATAGACACGAGTGGCACGATTTTCAGAAAGTCCGTTTCAGTTACTTGGTTTCCGCCGACGACATTGATATCGTAGCACGGAACTTTGAGACGATGGCGGATACGTACATCCGACTAAGGGCTGAAGCTAGGCGAATCGGACTGAACATCAATGTGTCAAAGACGAAGTACATGATAGCGAGGGGCTCAAGAGAAGACACGGCACGCCCCCCACCTCGAGTTCATATTGACGGTGATGAAATCGAGGTTGTCGAAGAATTCGTGTACTTGGGCTCACTGGTGACCGCCGACAACGACACCAGCAGAGAAATCCAGAGACGCATCGTTGCTGGAAATCGTGCCTACTTTGGACTCCGCAGAACGCTCCGATCGAGCAAAGTTCGCCATCGCACGAAGTTGACCATCTACAAGACGCTGATTAGACCGTACTCCTCTATGGGCACGAAACATGGACCCTACGTGCAGAGGATCAACGCGCCCTTGGTGTTTTCGAAACGGAAGGTGTTGCGGGACCATCTACGGCGGAGTGCAGATGGAAGACGGAACGTGGAGAAGGCGGATGAACCATGAATTGCACCAGCTGCTGGGAGAACCAACCATTGTCCACCTCGCAAAAATTGGGAGGCTGCGGTGGGCCGGGCATGTCACCAGAATGTCGGATACCAACCCGGTGAAAAATGGTTCTCGAAAACAATCCGACCGGCACAAGACGACGTGGTGCGCAGCGAGCAAGATGGGTCGATCAAGTTGAGGACGATCTGCGGACCCTTCGCAGAATGCGTGGCTGGCAACGGGCAGCCATGGACCGAGTCGAATGGAGACGTCTCCTACGTACAGCAGAGGCCACCCAGGCCTTAGCCTGACTGGTAAGGTAAGTAAGGCCATGACAATCCGACTTTCAAAGTCGTAATCTGGGAATCTGGGGTAATATGCATCCTTGAGGTGCTCTTTTAGGCTATTTGCGAAGTGATTGGGAACAATTTTTCATCAGGAACTGATAACCAAAACACGATTTGAGAAGAAAATAAATACGGAAAATGTCTCATTTTTTCGAAATATTCGGAGAAACCACAACAATTCGTGTTGCTCCGGGGATACCCCAGATACCCTAACGATGGAACACAGTGAGCGACTATTCGGCTAGCAGTGGCCGCAGCCAACAAACTGGTGGAGAAGGAAATGATGAACATTGGATGGTCGGTTTGCCTGCTGAGACTCGTCTCCCGAGCCGAGTGGCCACCGATGAGGTGTTTAAAGTATCGCCGTATCGAGTACCGCTCGATAATGTCAAGTAGGTGGCAGACAGCAACAGGAATAGCGGTGATACAGGTGATTGGTGGGTTCTTCATCCAAGAAGAGGTTTCTAGCACCAAAGAAGGATTCGTGCTCGCGAAAAGACAATGATGTCTACGTAGGCAGCTGCAACGTGTAGTGTATATGATTGAGATACAAGTGTAAAAAAAAATAAATAAATAAATGTTTCAAAAAAATAATAAATATAATTTTATGGCTTTCTCAGTCTTATAAATTAAGCCGTTTTAATTTATAAGACTGAGAAAACCATAAAATTACAATTATCCCCCAAATTTAAAATTAAAAATAAAATCAGCTATCATTTTATTTTGGTTGCACAGCCAATTCAGATTACCGACCCCAGTAAAATTTTACTGGGTTTTGGAACTACGGTTTTTTCGGTAATTTTTAGGATTGCCGAAAAACCCAGTAAATCACAATATGTTTTTGATTGATGGAAATTACTGACTTAGTCAGTAAAATTGTAGAGCGTTTTTACTGGCTTTCCAGTTTCCCATGCTCCATGCTTTGCTTTTCCGGATACTGTTTTTCAGAAATCAATACAAATTAAAACCCAATCGACATGAACATGGACATCGACATGCATTTTTCGTACGAATAAACATCTACGATATGCTCATATCTCAGTGGAAGTAATCGAAAAATGTGTGACAAAATCATTATTTGGAAGGTTTGCATACAAGAGGCAAACTCAATGATGCAGATGAATTTACCTCTTGTATGTAAACCAACCGAATTTACCAACGTAAGCAGTCCTGAGCCTTTTTGGTTGCTTAAAATGGTTGAATTTCTCACTAAATTTCGACTACTTACCACAAGAAAGCGCAAAATAAGTGCAGGAAAAGATTGGTTGCCATAGCCGTGTCTCCCGGCGCCGGACGATTTTACAGCAGGAGATTCTCATTTGACACTTCCCCGCATTGTTTGTTTGATTTGATTTTGACGACCAGTCAGTAAAAAACACCAACTACTGAATAGTCGGTAATTGTTTTTACTGACTTTTCGGCCTGTTCGGTAATGCTGGAAAATTGGGTCTGACAGCAACCGTAGTTCAGTAAAAAGTAAAAATTATTACTGAACCTCAGAAGTTTTTAATCAAAAAGCTGAAAGTTCGGTATTTTTTATGATTTACAATTCGTACCCAGTATAAAAAATTACCGAACAAGCAAATCGTGATTGAGTGTGTAAATACTTTGAAGAAATCTCTTCTCTTGTCAGTTAAACTTCTTAGCAAAGAACAGGAATGTTGATGCGCGAGAAATTTTCACTTGTGTTATAAAAACAAATAAGCCCTAGCAACTGAGTTTCCAAGTGATTAAATGTAGCCCATGTACACAAACTCGCCAGCTGTCACTTCCTCCTCCCTCATAGTGTACCACATCCTGCATCCACTGACTGCTTAGATACTGTATCTAGCAGGTGCCTTGGTTGTGATGATTGCGTTGCAAGATGCACAGTTTACTTGTTAGTAAAACATATTGCAAGAATAATAGTTATTATTAACTTTATTTGTGAGACTTTCAAACTCGTGGCTGGTTCGTCTCTGCAGAAAGAATAATTGTTAACATTACGAGAACAGACTTGTATATTCGCAAAAGCTCTTTTTTCCTAATTGATTGAAATTTTAATTTTTTTAGGAACACAGATTTTTACCAACATTTTTGGAGGTTAACTACAGATAAAAAAGATTAATTAAACGTGCCTAGAGTGCCGTGAGAAAAAGGGAAATGTGATAGAGTCAGTGATTTGAGTGAAGTTCGCGGTGGCAGACATAATTGTAAAAGGGCCTGTAACTGTTGGCCGCTAGCCGGCTGAGCTCGAAAATGTATCGGAAGAGAATAGCCCCGAAAATTCGCAACACAACGCTCCTCCAAAATGGAAGCTCGACGAATTCAGAAGAATTGACCGACGAGCTTATCCGTCGGAAGTCAGTACTAATAGGGCGATATTCAAAACTGGAAAGTCAATAGATGGCTCCTTTTCAGTGGTAATAAAAACGAAACCCTGAAGCAAAGAAAGCACCACGGAAGATGAATTAAACACAAAAAGTTATGTATTCACTTTACACTTGATTTCTAATCACTACTTTTTTTATCCAGTTGCCTTATTGCAAGTAACTTACGTTTTTTCATTATTTTCCATACGTTTTGACAGTTCTTCGACTACCATTCTTCCATGCGCTGGTGTAGAAAGTTTGAGAAATTTGAGAATCCAGCGTAGCGCGATCAGTGGGAGGAATACAAACAACAGTGTCGTCGCTCGGCGGCCAGTGAAAGAAGCTGAATGTTTGAAAGGTTGTTGCCTGTACTTTTTGCCGCTGGCGCCAACTGTTAGCGTTTAAGAACGAAAAAAACAGTCGTTCCCCTATTGGAGGAGCATGAGTGGGGTAACAGGGTAATCAATGCTGGAGGCCCTGACAAAGCTAAATCTTCAACTGAGCAGTAAAGGTACCGTTAGCATATTTAGGAAAAAACAGACTGAATCGATCATCGATCATATATTTTGTAGCCCATCGCTGCCGGGCAACATGAACTGGAGGGTAAGTGAGCGATCATCAAGCAATCCGCTTTACCATTCCCAGACGGGAGTGCGCAGCAACGCTGAGTGTTGATTTTGGGGGTGCCTACCGTGTGATAATGGCGGAAATCAAGGGCCCGTCGACGCCGATCGAAACGTGTGCGGACAAACTGAAGGACATCGTCGATCATTTCCAAAGCATGACCCTGCAATATGGTCGGCCACATCATATGGCAATGAAGAGGTAGAAAATGCCGAAGCTCGTCAGGTCTCCAACGATGAGCTGATAGCAGCTTTCAACGCTGAAGCTAAACAAGGCCCCGGGTCCGGACGGCATCCCCAACGTGGCACTTAAAACAGTGGTCCTTTCGCATCCATATATGGTTATGAAGGTTATGCAAAAATGCCTGGACGAGAATGAACTATTAGAAAGGCAGTTTAGATTCCGGAAAGAAAGGTCGACGGTGGACGTAATTCAGTCGGTGCTGGAGAGGGCCGAGAAAGCTTTGAAACAAAAGCATAGAGAGGTTCGTTACGGTGCCGTGGTAACGATAGATGTGAAAACGCGTACAACGGCGTCAACTAGGAGGTCATTGCCACAGCGCTGCGCAGAATGCGGGTTCCCAACTACTTGTGCCAGATTTTGAAGAGCTATTTCCAAAACTGAGTACTGAGGTATGAAACCGACGCCGGCCCGAAGGAGTTAAGAATAACGGCTGGAGTCTCACAAGGTTCCATACTGGATCCAAAACAGTGATACGCGATGTACGACAGGGTCCTATAACTGGAGCTTCCCCAGGGGAAGGAGATCGTAGGCTTCTACAATGACGTTGTCTTAACGGTAATGGGTGAGACGCAAGAGGAAGTAGAAATACAGACAACGGAGGCAGTTGAGCTGGTCGAAGATTGGATGGAGGGAGCAAAGCTGAAGATTGCCCACCACAAAACGGAGGTGCTACTAGTTAGCAACTGCAAAAGCAGTCATGCACGTCAAGATCACTGTCGGGGGCATGCCATAGCATCACAGCGAACGCTGAAACACCTGGGTGTAATGACAGGCAATCGGCTGAACTTCAACAGTCACGTTGATTATGCTTGCGAGAAGGAGGCGAAGGCAAGCAAAGCGCTAATAAGAATTGTGCCCAACATAGGTAGTCCAAGATGCATTAAGACGCGTCTTCTGGCTGGTGTATCAACATCGCTACTAAGATAAGGTGCACCATCCTGGGGCGCGGCCGCTACAGATAAAGCGGAATCGGGAGAAATTAAACAGTGTGTTCCGACTCATTACAATGTGAGTGGTGAGCGCGTACATGACTATATGCGCCATGCGCATTCGATGGGATGATCCCGATCTCCATCATCCTGACCGAGAACATCGACTGCTATCAGCGAAGAGAAGCCAGGCAGGCGAGGAAGTTGAAAAGAATTCGTTCGCTGGCTAAGTGGCACAAAGAATGGAATGCCTCTGAAAGAGGAAGGTGGACCCACAGGCTCATCCCGAATTTAGTAGCCTGGGTGAATAGGGATCACAGAGAATCACAGCTCGTGTCAGGTCACGGCTGCTTCAAGCTGTATCTGTATCGATTCGGCTATGCGTTTTCACCATTTTGTTCTGAATGTATGGAGATTGAAGAACGTCAGAACATGTTGTCTTCGACTGCTCGAGGTTCAACATAGTGAGTATTTCAGCGTAGCAGAAGTGCTACACGGAATGAGTAGCGATCCCGATGTTTGGAATATGGTGACCAACATGGTGGTGCAAATAATATCTGGCTTACAGCGCAACTGGTGAGCAGAGCAGCGAAACGAAACGCATTTACGTCGTCGGACCAACCTCGGCACTCGACAAGTCAGTATGTTGAAGAGAGAACATAAAGGAGACCATCGGGTGCGATAGGAGCAGGCTAGATTCTCCGTCAGGGACTAGCTAACTAGCCAGGCAAATGGTCGTCGGGTCGCTTACGAACCGGAAGTCCCCCTCAACCGGAATCGCAAGACCGACCTCGGCATCCAACCGGTCCGCCCGATGAGCATGGCCGAGGCGTGTGGTCGGTCCCAAAATGTGAGTGAAATTGAAGAGACAAATTTTAGCAAGAGCAAATAGTGTAAGAGTTGACGGAGAGGCGTAGATGCATCAACAAGTCCTCAGCCCCCTTAAGTAGAGTAAGGTGGGGCAAAAGTTCGACCTTAGTGGTATAATCAAAGTTTCCAGGAAAACAATAGCAGTTAAAACAAAACAAATACCATACAGTGAACCTTCAACATATTGGCTATAATTTTGCTGAACAAACTTGTGTCAAAATATTTACTCATTTTTAGCTATAACAGTTTCAAAATTGATTGTCTTATTCGAACTTTTGCCCCACCGGTGGGGCAAGAGTTCGAATCTAGTGTGGGGCAAAAGTTCGCTGGCTAAAACACAAAATATCGATCCTTTTATGACAGGCATACCTTACACCAGCCGTAAATTTAAGTTTAACGAAAAATACACACTAAATTTTCATCAAAAAATTGCCCAAAACCGAGTTAATTATAATATACTCATAAATAGCAGTTTTTCGCAAAACTAAGTGGAAATGTAAAATTTTGGTGACAATTTTCACACGATCAGACAAATTTAACTAAATTTGTAGATAATATGTGGATTTTAGGCAATTTGCAAATTTTTCCGTGATTTTATACATGGGTCGAACTTTTGCCCCGCTGATTCGAACTTTTGCCCCACTATGGGCCAAAATTTGTTTTCTAGCATTTATGCAAAAACTAATACACCTCAAAGCAACCTTATGATAGGCCTAGAAATGCCCTTACATAAAAATATTGAACAAGATTTTATCTTCAATTGGTTCCATGCAACGAAAGTTTGACCAAAAATTACAATATTCATGTCGAAAATCAACAAATAGCCATAACTTTTCCAAATCTCAATCGATTTTTATGATATTTGGAGTGAAAGTCTCTTACTTGAATAGCATTCGAACCACCATGACATTTATAATATTTGTTTTGAATTAAGCTAGAAATCTTAAAAAGAAACTCTTACCCCACTCGAACTTTTGCCCCACTTTACTCTAATACCATGAGTTAGTTCCGGTGAAATATCGGACTTGTTGCCCAAACTAATTTTTGCCCCTAATGCTTACTCATAATCATAAATCCTATAATAATTTTATTATAATAAAGGGTCACTTTTTGTTGCATCTTTCCATGAGGCCACTGAAAGTTCCTTTTATATATTCATATTAATAATTATGAATAGGGAATTAAGAAATTTCAGATTGCTACCTCTTTTTTCACAAAGTTATAACTTCTGTGTCTTTGTCGATTTGTCAAAATTACTCCCAGTGCACAAGGAAAGTTAATTCAACTAACATAAGAAGTTACAAATTCAGCTTCATAGAAAAAAATAGGAATGGTTGGTTCTATTGCTTAGAAGGGTTTGAAAAATTTTTGTAAAATATAGTAGATACAGAGTTGCTCATGGGTTTGGCCCAAATTTTAGTTATTGTTTCCTGATAATCAAAGATTATTTGGAGGCATATATGGGTTTTAAACTTATGTGAATCGTACACATTTTTTGTAAGTTTTTTTGAATCTATCCAAACTGCCTATTTCTAGTTTTATCTGATTATCCTTTGGATTTGGTGGTAAAAGGAAGTAATTTCAAAAAATCAAATATAAAACATAGTCATCTTAAACGACCGGTCAGCATAGATATTATGTAGATTTTTTTTCTAATGAAATCGATTTGGGAAGCACCGTGCATAGCTACATATCGCGGAGGAGCATAAATAAATCCCGTTCCGAATTCTCCTCGAGTGAGCCCAAACGTGGGAAACATGGGTACATGTTTCGAAATCCACTTCGGGCCTGATGGATGGAGGGCACTTCAATTGAACAAATAAATAATAAACCACTCAAGCGTGTTTCGATCAGAGGAGCCATTGAACGGTTAGTCAGAATGTTACAAATTGAACCGTTGTTTTTCGGGCGGAGTTGAAGAAGGACTCCCGCTCTCGAAGTCATCTCACGCTGATGGGAAACGATTAAAAGTAATCACTTGTTTTGCTAATGGAGCTGCCAATCGGTTGGAGGGCCCTCTTCCCGGTTTCAAGTTGTTTGACAATATTGTGTTTGTTGTCGCTCTTTGGCTCTCTTACGCTAGTACAAGGTAATGGAGTCAAATATCAATAAGCGTTACTGTTCAGACATAATTGCAGAACATGAGATTCATTAAAGATAATGCCTCTCATAGTTATTATGTATTAGTACTGATGATGATTATCACAATTTATGAATAATTTCGATGATGAAATGAAGAATATACACTTGCATTGTATGCCATTTTCCATCATATATGCAGTGTATATCGCCTCCATTTTTGTATGTATAAGGCCTTTTCGCTACATCTTATACGTGAAAGTTTGCACATATAAGCATCGTATAACGCAAAAAGTGATTACGTTATACGTACATTTTAGTTGACTGGGTGTGCCTTCACCACTTCAATTGAACCCAGAGCTCAAATGAGATGAGATAAACAACACTTCCTCCCAGGAATTCAATAGTTTTGCTGAGCATCTGCCAATCATCAGAGTCTTTCTCAGAATATATTCATGGATTTCATAGGAAAGTCAAGATGCTTTAAGATCCAACTTAAAGCATAAACTGAACGAATGTATACGGTTATTCTAAGAAGGATTGATACGCAAAAGGGCCACCTATTCTTCGAAAGTTGAAACCGTACATGTGCGTGAAATATTTTCAAACACCCACCTACAACAGATGTAGTCTTGGTTACCAATCTCACCTACAACGATATCCTTCTAGCACACTTCAATCGGATCAGACTTGGCTTGTCAATCCTTATGAGTACCAACGTGAAAGTGGTGCCCAGTGGTTCAGATTTGAAAAAACATGGCAGAAATTCTGCATTCGCTATATTTTACTACTTTGAGGCTCAAAACGTGTTTTAGAACATTATTTAGGATTGATCAGTCTATTTTTGGGCCTTTCTTAGTTGAGTGTTTAGAGTCCGCGGCTACAAAGCAAAGCCTTGTTGAAGGTGTCTGGGTTCGATTCCCGATCAGTCCAGGATATTTTTGTAATGGGAGTTTCTTTGATTTTCCTGGGCCTAGATTATCATCGTACCTGCCACACGATATACGAATGCGAAAATGGCATCTTTAGAAGAGAAAGCTCTCAGTTAATAACTGTGGAAGTGCTCATAAGAACACTTAGCTAAGAAGCAGGCTCTGTCACAGTGAGGATGTAATGCCAAGAAGAATAAGACTCTATTTTGAGAATATTCGCAATGTTTTGGCGCAAAACAAGCCGAATCAATCCGTAGCAGCTATCAAATCTACTTTGTTTCCATAAATCAAGTCGCATAGGGTTACAAATCAGTTCGCAATAAAATCTGTATACTCGCATTGTATGATATTGCACGCATATTGCCTCCACTTTGTACGCACGAGGCCTTTTGACGATATCGTATACGTAGAACTTTGTACACATAAGCATCGCATAAGAGAGAAGGTGATTTCGTTATATGTACATTCTGGTCGTCTGGGTAGTCTAGGTCCAAAGAAGTTTCACTATCTGTTGTTGTAGATAACTTTTTGACTTTGTTTCTCAACTAATAAATTTGAATGAAAATTTGGTTTCTGCCAGCTTTATGAAAAACTGAACCTCTGTGGCGGCAGCATCCATCTTCCATCGTCTTGTTTGGTTTTTGGAGTTTTTCTTCCCTTCGACTCTTTGTTTTTCAATGTCGCCGAGTGATGTCTATTTGAATGTTTGTCAAACGAAATGCGAATGGGACGACGTGTGTGTTCTGTTTTCACGTGTGTGTCTTCTGAGACCAAGTTGGGTAGGGTTGTGTATTGGTAGGGACCATGGGAAGGAGGGTAATGTTTGTCTCTGAAAGCTTTTCTCAAATTGAACTCAATGGTGCGTTAGTTGGTTGGCTCTTTTTTGGGTGGTTAAAGGTGCAAAATCGATACGGGATCATGGTAGGAAGGTATTTACCAATCCAGTTGCTTGCGTAGTTGACGTGCAATGGCGTGCAATGTTGACAAAATTTTCTTTGTTTGCTGTGAGAACTGTCACAACATTGCTTTTGTTTGCTGTGAGAATCCAAATATAAACAGAATTGCTGCAAAACAACACTTCCTTGTTTGCCTGTCGTTGACCGAAAGCTAAATAACGTCAAACAAACACCGACACGTTTTCATTCTGAGGAAATCGACTTGTGTAAGATTGATTGTGCGTTGGTGTTCGTGGCAGTTTGCTTGGGGACCTCTATTCTTCTTGGCATTACGTCATCACTGGGTTAGAGCCTGCTATTCAGCTTAGTAATCAATGAGCACTTCCACAGTTCTTAACTGCAAGAGCAAAGAGAGCCAAAGTTGCCATTTTCGCATTCGTATATCGTATGGCAGGTACGATGATACTTTGCCCAGGGATTTCCGTTATAAAAAGATCCTGGACTGACCGGGAATCAAACCCAGACACCTACAACTTTGTTGAAGATCTCAAATCGATCGTACAAACCGTTTTCGAGTAACAGTTTTTTAAAGTTTTGCTATACATTTTCCAATACGCCCCTCTCAAAAATAAGGCGAGGTTCAAAATGGCGGTCTGAAGGTGCAAAATGACATTTTTGGTCATAGAGAATCTGTATGCAAATTTTCAGGCGATTCAAAAAATACAAAAATTAAATTAAAAAAAAATCGTCATGTTCGGTGGAATTGCTCTCTTATATTTTTCTAACCTTTCGCCGAAGAAGAGCTTGGTGGTATTAAAACAATTTCAAACCTGAAAATCAAAATTAATTATTTTTGAAAGAACTGTAAAAACTTGATTTTTTTTTTATAATTGCTTAAAATCAGTAACTAGAAGAGGCTTCAAGAAAAAATGGAGAAGATAGGGATGTTCAAAAATAAAAATCATAAAATCAAAAACCAAAATTCATAGATTTGCGAATAAAAATAAATCAATGCCAAAAACGTGTTAACTAAAAATGTTAATTAAATCGAAAATAAAAATTTGGGTGATAGAGGGTTAATTATGGCATAACTTCAACGTTGCCCTACGCTCGGTAGAATTTAAATTCAAACGGCTATTTTGGTGTTATGAAATAGGGGTGGGCGTTTTGCCCCACGAGTTAATTAAAGTTTAAGTCCTTCAATGAGCTTTTAAAGGACAAATTTAACATATTTTTTGCATGTAATACAAACTTTGGCAGTGCACAATTTGGCTCTCGGCGATAGTTTCAGAAATTTGGTTGTTAATCGACCTAAAAAATGGCCTTGGAAGTCGCACAAAATCGCAACGAAAATAGCGAAAAACACATAAAAATAGATTGAGGGAAGCATTTCTAACCCTGTTTTATTATCTAGGGTGAATAAATCATTCTAAAACACATCGTTCGTCCAAATCAAGGGTGGGGCGTTTCGCCCCCTATGGGCAAATTACCCCCAGTTCCCGTATATTTGGATTGACTTCGGACCGAAGACCATAAGATAAATTAAATCACCTATAAAAGTTTGCAGAATTTCGGCGCTAGAATTTTAAGTAATGTTACACAATTATCATGAGTCGGAGAAGCTCAAAATCAGAGAACAATTACCAAATAAAAGGCGTGGTCTGTCGTCATGTCTGTCTATCCCTCTGTATGTAATGTTTCGCAGGCAAGCTTGCATACAAGTTGAAAATGGGTAGTTAGCGAAAGTTGAGAAGAAGAAGAAGAAAATTTTAAGAAAAATCGAATGTGAAGCACCCATTATGCAGCCCACAGACGCTCAGACGGTTTGACCAACATTGACTCCGCCCCCAAGTTAGTCAAACCGATTTATGTTTCTGCAACCGTTTGACCGACTGTCAACGTTTGTTGCAGCAACACCATATTTCTTCGCATGTTTTGAATGCTCTCGGCAAGCCTAGTGAATATGTGATTGTTATTTTTTTCGATTTCTGTGGCTGTGAGGGTGAATATTTCTATGGCAATAATTGTTGTGAGAAAGAGCAGAACTTTCAGAAGAAATGGATATTGAGAAGGAATTACAATTACAATTCGCACGAAGTATTCCGGCAGAACTCTAAAATTATGAGGGATCTCTATCGGGGATTATTCTCAGCAGTCTTCGAAATGAGAATGGCTATGGTAATTTCTTCAAAGTTTGTATCCGGAGTCTTTAGCGGTTTCCTGTAGTTATTCTTCTTTGAAGTCTTTCCAGAACCATTGATTATACTAGGGATTCCACCAGAAAGTCTTCCTGGGATTCTACCAGGAATTTCATTAACAATTCCTCTAGAAATTTATCCACACATTTACCCAGAAATTCCTCCGAGGAAAATTCTTCGGGCTGGCTTTCTTCCAAAGGTTCCTTCAAAGATTTTTCTGCGAATTATTCAAAGATTCCTTTATTTCCTCTAAAAGTTATATCATTATTCAGGAATCACATAAGGAATTATTTCAGATACTTCTCAATAAATATATCACCAGAAATTCCCATAAGGATTTCACCAGAACTTTTTTCAGGGCTACTCCTAGGACTCCTCCATAAATTCAACCAAAAGGAATTTCTTCAGCGATTCTTTCTTGTAATTTTCTCTACAGAGTCCTCCAGAGATTTACCCAAAAACTTCCAAGGGATTTATTCATCCAATGCTTCCTTCAAGAATTCCTCCAAAATATCCTCCGCAGATGTATTTAAGAATTCCTCCATCGAAACTTCAAGAAATTCTACACAGATAATTTAAGGATTTTTTCCTGCGCTTTTACTAGGAATTCATCTAGAAATTTTTATAGAGAGTGCTCGAGAAATTATTACAGGAATTCCATCAATAACTCCACCAGGAATTTCTCCTATGTATCAAAAACCTTTCCCTAAGAACACCTCCAACAAATTCTTCAGTGATTAACCCAAACATTCTTCCAGAGATTCCAACGCGATTTTTGCTAGAATTTCCTTCAAAAACTTCTACAGAAATACATGTAGGGATTCACTTCAGGAACTCTTACAGTGATTCCACCCGAAATTTCTCCAAGGATTCATTAAGGAATTGCTCTTGAGATTTCACCAGGAAGCTTTCGGGAATTCTGCAAGAAATACTGCAAAAGAATTTGCCAAGGTTACTTTCAGGGGATTCTTCAATAAATTATTTTATGCATTCTTCCAGTGTTTCCTTAAAAGATTTCTCTTTGTATCCCTTAAGGGAACCTACGAGGCATTCGACATTGAATTTTTGAAGGAATTACTTTAAGAATCTACCGGATATTTCTCCGAGGATTTCTAAAGGAATTTATCCTTCAATTCCTTCCAGTATATCTTGGAGGATTTTTTCCAAGGAATCCACCAGGAATTGCCTTAGAGAATCCTGTAGAAACTCCTTCAGGGATTCCTTTAAAAGTTCTTACGGAGATGTATTAAGGAATTTCCCCAGTGAATTTCTCCTGTGTTTTCTTTGGTGATTCCTCCAATGATTTCAGTATAAATTATTCCATGATTTTGTCCAGAAATTTTCCAAAAAATCCTTCAAGGGATTCAACATGAAGTTCAACCCTTCGTGGAATTGCTGGTCGATTCTCTCGCGGTTTGCAGAAAAAAAGTCATTCGAACTTGCGTTTTTTTTTTATTTATTCCCTGGAGGAATTTCTGATAATCCTGAAAAATTCGAAGAAGGAAAATCCTCGTCGAATCATTGAAGTATTTTCTGGTAGAACTTCTGGCGAAGCTGTATTAGATTTTTCTGGTAAAGAATTTCTAGCGAAACTCTATTGATATTCTTAACCCTGGAAGAACTCATGGCGAAATTTCTTTAAAAAACACCATTCCGGAAGAAATAGTTAGAGAAAATACTGGTGAAATCTCTGAAGGAACCGAAAGATTTTTTTCCAGAATGTTCGGAAGAACTTTTAGAAGATTTTCTTGAATTTCCGGTGAAATCACCGGAAAAATATTGGTGAAGCTTCTGAAAGAATTTTTAGTGGAACCCCTATAAGAATTTCAACTCATTCCTTGAAGATTTTCATGATGGAAATCATAGAGAATTACCTGGGCGAATTACAGATCCAATTCATGGATGGACCTCTGGTGGAATCCTTGGAGAAATTCTTGGAGGGTTTTTAGTTGGAATGCCTAGAGGAAATCCTAGCGAAATTTTCGAATCAATTCCTGGTGGATTCAATGAACGAATTCTCAAAGGAATTGCTGAAGGAATTCCTTTTTTGAATCCTAGGAGGAACTCCTCATACAGTCACTTGAGGATATACTGATGGATTCCCTAATTACATGTGAAATCTTTATAAGACATTTGTGGTAAAATTGCTGAAATAATTTCTGAAAACCCCCAAGAATCTTTGAAGATATTTTGTGAGAAATTCTTTGAGAAATTCCCGATGGAATCTGTAGAGTTATTCCGGTGATAAGATCCTGAGACATTTCCGGAAAAATTTTAAGAGTAATTCCTGATAACCCTTGAGTATCCTTGGAGATATTTATTCCTTGATGAATTTTGGGAGGCATCTCATCTGAGTGGGGACGTTAATGCCAAGAAGAAGAAGAATTCTTGCAGGAACTCCAGATGAAATCATAGGAGGAACTCCTGATGAAATCCCTTGAAGAATTCCCTATGGGATCACTACAGGAACTCCTGATGAAATCCCTGGAGGAATTCCTGATATAATTCCTGCTGGAACTCCTGATAGAATGCCTAGACAAATTCCTTATGATATCACTAGAAGATCCTAGTAGAATTCGTAGGTGACCTCTTGATATAAACTCTGGAGAAACTCCTAATAGAATCTCGGAAGAAATGCTAGCTGGAATCTCTGAAGGAACTCTTGATGGAATTCCTGGAGGAGCTCGTGATGAAATCCTCAGAAGAACTCTAATGGTAGCCCTAAAGGTACTCCTAATAGAATCCGTATTGAAATTCCTGATAGATTCCCTTGAGGAACTCTTGACGGAATCCTTGGAGGAATCAGTGGCGAATCGTAACCTCATTTTCTACCTGTTCTATGATTCTAATAATGACTATTTCGACAAATTTAGAATATAAATCAAAAAGTAATCAAAGAGTAAAATATTGAAATCGTGCTTTCTAACAAATCTCTGCTCATTGCATGCAAATTTGTTGCTGAAGTTCAAGAATTTATATTTGTGGGACAGGTAGATTTGAGGTTAGGGAATAGCCACTGGGAGGAATATAAAGATATTGTAAGAGGAACTCCTGATAGAATCAGGAGTCCCGATGAAATCTCTAGATGAACTCCACATGAAATTTCTGGAGGAATTCCTGATAAGTTTCCTGAAGTAACTCCTGATAGAATCTCTTGAGGAATTCCAGGTGAAATCTCAGAAGTAACCCTGGAGGAATTTCTTGGAGGAAATCCTAAATATATTGTTGAAGGAGCTCCTGATGGAGGAATTTCTGATGAGAATCGTAGATTAACTAGTGATGGAATCCCTAGAGGAACCACTGATAGAATCTCTGGAAGAATTCAAGGTGGAATCTCTGAAGGAACTGCTGATGGAATCACTGGAGAAACTTCTAATGGAGTTGCTAGATATATTCCTGATGGAATCCCTGGAGAAGTTCCAGTTGCAATCGCTGAAGGAACTCCTGATGGAATCCCTGAAGAAATTTCTGATGAAACTCCTGTAAGAATCTAGAAGAATTCTTTATGACATTCCTAAAAGAAGTCCTGATGGAATTCCTCAAGGAATTCCTGATATAATCTCTGGAGGAAATCCTGATTGAACCTTTGGAGGCAATTCAGGTGGAATCTCTGAAAGAACTCTGGAGGAACTCCTGATGCAGTCCCCAGAAGAAATCTGATGGAAGCCCTAAAGGTATTCCTGATAGTATCCCTATAGGAACTCCTGATGGAATCCTTGGATTAACTCCTGATGGAATCCTTGGAAGAACTCCTATCTATAGATATTCTTGAAAGAACTCCTAATCATTGGAGGGACTTCTGATGGAATCCCTTTAGGAACTCCTGATAAAATCTCTGGTAGAATTCCTGATAAGTTTCCAGATAGAACTCCTGACAGAATCCCTAGAGGAACTCCTCATAATATTTCTAGAAGAAACATTGATGGAATTCCTCGAGGAACATTTGATTTAATCTCTTGAAAAAATCCGGGTGAAATCTCAGAACGAACTCTTGATAGAATCCCTGGAGGAACTCCTGATGAAATCTCCAGAAGAACTCTGATGAAAGCCCTAAAGGTACTCCCGATAGAATCCAGATGCAGATACATAAATACAGATAATATAGATACAGGAGCCCCTGATGAAATCCCTGGGGGAACTCCTGAAGGAATCCTTGGAAGAAATTGTAAAGATATTCTTGAAGGAACTCTGTATGGAATCATTGAAGGAAGTCCTGTTGAAATCCCGAGAAGAAAACCTAGAACTAGAGCAACGACGGACAGAGTCCATGGAGGAATTCCAGGTGGAATCTCTGAAATATCTCCTGATAGAATCCCTGGAGAAACTTCTGATGAAATCCCTAGTTGAGTTCTAGGTGCAATCCCTGAAAGAATTCCTGATGGAATCCCTAGCCGAACACCTGATGATACCCCCAGAAGAATTCTTGATGGTATTCCTAGAGGAACTAGAATCCCTAGAGCTAGTCCTGATAAAAACCCTAAAGAAACTGCTAAATGAAACCTTCGTGAAATTTATGATTGAATCCTTAGAAGTTCTCCTGATGGAATGCCTGGATGAAATTGTGTTTAATTCCCTAGAATAACTCCTGTTTCTAGAGGCCTTCCTTAGCCGAGTGGTCAAAGTCCGCGGCTACAAAGCAAAACCATGCTGAAGGTTTCTGGGTTAAATTTCCGGTCGGTCCAGGATCTTTTCGTAATGGAAATTTCCTTGACTTCCCTGGGCATAGAGTATCATCGTACCTGCTACACGATATACGAAGTTGAGAAGCAGGCTCTGTCCCAGTGAAGACGTAACGCCAAGAAGAAGAAGAACTCCTCATTCTCAGAGGAATCACTGATGGAATATTTGTAGGAACTCCTGATAGAATCGCATGAGGAATTTCAGTTGAACTTTCGGTAGGAATTTATGAAGGAATTCTTACCGAAATTTCTGGAATTCCTCCAGAAATCCAATCAAGATTTTCTCTAGTGATAACAAGAAATTTCTGTAAGAATTCCTTTATAAATTCCTACCGAAAGTTCAACTGGTGGAATCATGAAGGAGTTTTGGAAGAATTCCTAAAAAATTTACAAGAGAATTACCTGGCGAAATTCCTGGTAAAATTCTTGATGGAATCCCTATAGTACAAATCCAAAAACAAGCCATGGATGGATTTTTTTGAATCACAGGTAAAACTGCTGATGGATTCTTTGAAGATGTTTCTGGAGAAATTGGTTCAGGAATAATTAAAGAATGCTTGATGAATTTGCTAAAGAAAACGGTTAGAGATAGTTGGAAACGATATTTCACTATCTATATAGAAACAACTCAAGAGCGCGCATTTGATGAATCACTATGGCACCGACGCTGCGTAAATTCACGCATTTTGACTTTCCACCCATCTGCATCGGTAGTTCATGGGACGTCGAAGCTTCAATTTGACATGATGACGTCGATGTTCGTGCAACATCCCTACAGACGGTATGATCGGTTCGTCAAACATTTGGCTCCGCCCACCGGTGGTTTGAGCAAAATTAAACTCGTTTGATTTTGGCCGACCGCTTCGTCAACCGTCAAATTGGTTTCACAAACTGTCAAATTGGTTCGTCAAGCAGCATCACACATGGTCAAACATAGCACCAACATGAGCATCAACCTGGGGGGCTGAGTCAATGTTGGTCAAACCGTCTGAGCGTCTGTGGGGTGCATTACGCAAATGTTACCTTCGGGAAAAATTATAAACGCTTGTAAATGACATAGCTTTGAGAGCTCTAGGCAGAATCTAAGTGAAAAAAAATTAAGAAAATCTCTAGGTAATGCCTGGAAAGATCTCATTTAGAAACTTCAAATGGAATAACGCGATAATTACCTTGGAAGCATTCCTGGAAGAATCCCAGAAAGAAATGCTAAATAAACCTTGGAAAGCCCTTTCGAGATATTTCTTGTACATATCTGGAAGAAATTTTTGAGGAAAGCCTCGAGGAATATCTGAAAGAATTCTCAAAAAACTCAAAAAGAAGTTTTTCAGAAAAAAACGTCGCTGGTAAAACTCCTAATTCTAGAGTGAATCTCTATCGAATTCCAGAAGGAACACCTGGCGGAATATCTGGTGAAAAACCTTAAGATAGAATTGGAGAAATCCCTGGTGAAATTCCTGATAGAATTCGAAGTAGAATTTCTGGAAGTGATAGAAAATGGTGAACAATGTCAGATGAGCTGGAACAAAAACAAAACAAAACGCTCGTGAGTACCAGAGTGGAGATTTACTCACATCTGACGTGCTCGCGAGTAAACGAAGCGCAAGTGATTCGTGAACGTGTTCGGAGCTGTTCAGAGTCAGTTGCGGTTTTGGGAGAAAAGCTTCTTCCCCTCCGAGATTTACGGTTTTCTAGATTTAGTGGTAGTTTAAAGTTGATTTAATGAATATACAATTGATTTGTCTGTTAAAACCATTATTAATCACACTTTTTTTTTTCTCTTGAGTTAATATTCGCGAACTCTTTGCTTTGCTATTTACTTTAGCATGTTCGCCAGAGCAAGCGGGTGCGAACATACTCTCACCAAGCCAGTTCGCGAGTCTCTCATGATTGTTTTGCGTTGGTTTATACTCATGAGATGTTCCGTTATACGAACATTTCCACCACTGGTTGTAACTAGCTTGGTAAATAGCAGCAGCGAAAGAGAGCCCTAAAGAGAAAGCAATAATAAAATTATTTTCTCTCGTTTATTTACTATTAGAAACAATTACCTATTTACTTTGTTAGCATGATAAACGATCCTCAATCGGTATCAGATAAGCATCCCCATCAGCATCAACGCATCCCAGGTTTGAAGCTTGTTAAAATGAATTTTATCATGCACTGTTATACCTCCGATATAATTTGAGTTGTAACAGTAGATGAAAAATAGATTATCATGGTGCGTCTCGGATCATGATTGTTATAGAGAGCGATAAATGAGATACGCTCTCAATTTTCTCAGAATCAAATCCCTGATTATTATCCCAAAGATTTCTTTGATAGTTGACCATTTTTTGCATGTGTATATGGTGTGACAAGCACGAAGATACTTTTTGTCCTAGAAATTCGAGGAAATGTCCTATTGGAAAAGATCCTTGACCGGTTAGATTCTACAGGATCTCGCTGAATACCTGCGCGTTTACCGATGGAAATCTCTCGAAAATAGCTTGAATCCATCCATGAAAATCCATCTTTTCATGGAAATGAATCTCTGCTACAAATAACATATCCAACGCCACTTCTTCTCCAATAAAACAGTTTCTACCAATATATCTTCAAAGGAATCTCCCTGAAACTGACTCGTCCAATCACATCAAACTTGGGGGGCTTTGCAAAAGATAAAACATTTTGCAAGCGATCATTTTTCAATTGAATAAATCGAACCTAGATTGCAGCACAGCAGGCAGGCAGCAATTGGCTATCATCTAGCTTTCACCTGATTGATTGACTTGGCGGCAGATGAAGATAAGTTACTTCCAGGGAAAAGTTCCTCTGCCATTTCGTCGAAAAGGCACGTTGCAAGATGAAGTGCATCATCATCATCGTCGTCATCTGGCAAGGTACTTTACCTGCACGTCCTTAAAATTTGCCTTGAGAGCGGACAACTGGGAAACTAGGAAGCAGAAAGGGGCTCTTTCGTAATGTATGAGTAGGAGCAGAGCTGGTAGCGGGTCACTTTGAGGTGACTTGGTCACTTAAAGTCACAATTTATAACTCACCAAAGCCACTTTTTTATTGTCACATACTCACTATTTTCGTAGCTTGATGATGATCAATATCCAATGCTCCGTACATTGCCAAAATCTTTTCCTTCATGATGGTTCTTACAGATTATATTCAGGTGACCTGATTTCTAATTAGAATCAAATTTCTAATTAGTAGCAAAATTTGGCTTTCAAATCTAATTCCGATTGTTTAACTGTTAAGAGATATTTCAAATAACTCTAGTTCACTACTTCCTAATATCTATTTTCATTTCCAGGCATTTTGTTGTGAACATACATTTCTAGTTTCGAAGTCACTCTTTGATTACCATTTGGTAACTATTTTGATCATGTCTCGCATAACTTATGATCTCGCCCTAAAAGCCATTGGTAACCATGTGTGAAGCTCGTTGTTTCTGAGAATTTGAATGGAGTTACACGTTATTTAACAACGCTATGGTGAAGAAAGGATCATTCTCTACCTGTCAATGGTGTTAGTTTGAATGTTGATTCATTCATTTGCTCAGAAACAACGAACTACACACGTGGTTACCAATGGTTTTTAGGGCGTTATCTCAGATTATGCGAGATTTCAGCCCTTATATTTTTGCTATCTGGCCGCTACCAGCCCTGCCGTAATAGAGGAGCAAAGTTCTTCGGCTTGAACTTTGAACGATGGCTGAAAGAGCCAATCACGGCAGGCCCTTGAATGGTCACGACGATTCCCCGGAACTGTTCGAGGAAGTGTTTCATCTTGATATCCTCAACCCCTGCCTTCCCAACCCGGGAACGAATGAAGTTCGATTGATGACATGAGGCAGGAACCATGAGCCACTCTGGCGTTTTATAACCAAAGTAATTGAGTCAAAGTCAAAGTTTTCTCCCCGTTGGAGGACTTTTTTCTCTCGAGCTGGAAAAGTTGTGGCGCTTTAAGATAAGATTTTTACGACTTTACAAAGAATCGCTTTTGCGTTCGATTGCGAGCATAGCACTAAGGGATATTTGTAGATATTAGATGGCCAAAAGTATTTTGAGCGTTTTTTTCGCTTTCTTCATGTTCTGTTAGTAGCGAAACTATTTTCGAACGGTATTTTGATGCATCACAGGTGATCATACCACAAAAGACGAATAAATCGTTCCGTTAACGGAAATAACATCCAGCTGATAGGTTTGTAACTATTTTCCAAGATGTGGCACCTAAGCAGTTCAAGCAAATGATTCCGTTATAATAATATGTTGGCCGTCTTACCAATGACAAGGTGAAAAATGTCGTTAAGTAACTAGTTTGAAAATACAACGCAAATTAGTTCAATCGTCCTCCAAACTAAAAAAAGCACATTTGTAAGGTTTCCAAAACTGTTAAAATTATCACACTACTTAACACTATACCAATTATTCAATATATAATGTTTTGTCGTCTGTCTGTTTTGTCATTGGACGCTGAAATTATAGTTTAAAAACTGCAACAAAAATCTTGAAAGACCTTGCTACAATCCCTGATTTTTAAATGATGCCGCGCTAAGTGAAGGAATACTGTTTATAAGGCGGTTTACAAAATTTAGGTGAATTTCAAAATTGAGTTTTGGTCGGCTAGATTCACCAGGTACCCCATAGTGCGTCGTATACGTTCGCGCCCGGTTGACTCATTAAGGGACCGTCCATAAATGACGTAGCATTTTTTCACTGATTTTTTACACCCCCCTCCCCCCTCGTAGCATTTCGTCACAAATGCTGATACCCCCCCTTGGAAAATACGTAGCATATCAAGCAAACCAACCCCCCCCCCCCTACAATTATTTTATTTGTTTTCCTTAGGTTTAAAACAAAATAATAGAATTCAGAAGTTCAATACATGTTTTGATGTTAATTACTGACTGAACCGTAAGGATAATCAAACGAATAAATGTTTGATTTGCAGTAGCGCTCAAAAGTAATTTATTATTAATAAAATTATTAATTGATTAATTTTAAATTGAATTATAATTAAAAAAAAAGTAATTTGTAAAACAGTTTTAAATAAACTTTTTCCTGTTTAAGTTGTTTGCTAAATTGTATTACTTTTGCTGTTGTTACAATGAATAATTAGTTTACAGCTGAAGATATAAAAAAAGAAAAAATCTTTGATTGGATTGATAGGTTTA
Organism: Aedes aegypti; assembly: GCF_002204515.2. NCBI lineage: Eukaryota > Metazoa > Arthropoda > Insecta > Diptera > Culicidae > Aedes > Aedes aegypti. The sequence goes on from NC_035107.1 coordinate 77,743,587, forward strand.
GTAACGAGTTAGGGTACAATAGATTTTATAATATGTTGAAAAGACTTTTAGTTATAGTAGATGATTGGTTTTAAATTATTCGTTGTTAGGAAACGGATTTCAATGAAAATGTATTCGTCATTATTATGCAAAATCAAATCCATTTAGCAATCAGGTGCCAGATGTAGAGAAGATTACTTTTGTAATATTTGGAATGTTCAGAAAATCTTAGCGATTATTATACAAGTTATTCAACTTTATTAATATTTCAACTTTACTTCACTATCGATCCCCATACTGAAATAATCTTACACAACCTATAACGCAACAATTATATACTAAAAATAATCTTTCTTCAAATTACCGAGTTATTATGAAAATTGAATGATAGAACAATTTCGATAACACTCGAATCTGTTGTCCAGGTTTTTCCATCAAGTTTAGTTCAGGTTATTCCATCAAGAGCATTGATATATCAAAACAAATCGATGAGTTGATTGGGTGGAGATCTTCTGCAACATTGAGAGCATAATACACGGAATTAATATCTTGTTTTAATGTAATGTAATATTTGCCAGAGCGATCATATGTTTTTTTTTTTTTTAAGAATTAAGCTTTAACAGAAAATATGAATAGAACTAAAACAATGTTTTCCAAGTCTTCAAAGCCTTGATTTTTAATTAATTTATTTATCTTTCAATTTATATATTTATAAATTAATTGATTAATACATGAATATAATGTTCACATAATTATTTAAAGTGTTAAAAAAATCCATTTGATTGCAATACAGAAAATCAAAAATTTCTTTGAATTTTTTTAATCTTTTCATAGAAATGTGTTGAAGCTGAATCATCATTTCAGAACCCAACTTTTTAAGTCAAACAAAGAAAAAAGAAGTTTGATAAAAAAATAAATACGTGTCATTTTTTTCAGCGTTTCTGATTTTACCGACGTGGTTCAAAATGCTACGTCCACTAGCTAGGACCCCTCCCTCCCCCTCGTCACACATCGTCACAAATTCGTGGAGACCCCCCTCCCCCCTAAAAAGCTACGTCATTTATGGACGACCCCTAAATATTTGTAGAGCTGTTAGTTTGTGTATGGCGCCGACAGGCTTCGCGATATTCCGATAAAGTTACGAGCTGCGAACATAAACACAGTGCTTTTATGGGATCGGAGTTTATCTCTGGTGCAAGGGAAGTTTTAAGGGGTTGAGCTGCTAATTCGCTGAAGTGTATCAATCGAATGAGCAAAAGGGGGGACTGCAGTACATACATATTAGAACGCAAATGATATGGATGTTATTGGAAAAGTTTTTCGCATGTTCGCGTTTATGAGCTTAATAATCGTTATGAAAATTTTACTGCTTGTTGGTTTGGTGGGTCTTTGCGAATATTGTTACAGTGTAATGAGCGTCTTGGTTTTGGTAATCCGTTTAGATTCATAAGTTTTTCACGTTAAGTATTGTTTTCTACATAATTTTTCAAGAAACATCACACAGATTTTCCAAAAAGTTCCATATATTTTAGGTTAACAATCTTAAAATTATAACAAAAAGGTATGTTTCAAATTCATTTAGAAATTCCACTGGAATATACAATTTTTCTAATGTTCTTTTTGAAAACATGAAAACATAAAAACCATAATAACTGTGATAAAAATGAAATCATGGTTGCTTAGGGTCCAGGGTCCGGGAATTTGTGTTTCACGACGGTGCTTTTTCCTTACGCACACTGCGACCGTGCTTGCCGGGCGGTCATCGGGTTTCCATGGTTCCTTAGTGCACGCACACTACGATGAAACAGTCAAATCGTTCTGTTTTTGCAGTGAGCCTGCATATTGAGATTCATAAGACGAATTCCATGTCAAATCGGTCAGTCACAGAACTCGACCATCTTCGATTTGCAGTTAATTATGTACATGGTTTTGATATGGTAGAATAAGCGTTTTCCATAGAAAATTCGATAATTTTGACTCAAGAACTTTTGATAGTGGCCTATAAATGTTTGCATGCGATTGATTTGAAAATTCTAACTCTGAGACTGTCGATTTAAGAGAAAAATGTTCTATGAAGAAATTGTAGTGAATAATTTGGAATACAAGAAAAAAAATATACACTTTTTTTTCATGAAAAATTCATATATAAAATTTTAATTTTAAACTACTCAAAAATCTCATTACAGTAATGTCCCGATTTTGTCAACCCCATGTTTGAAAAATATCAGTTTGAAAATGATTGACAAACTCTTAAACTAATTCGCGACGTAATTTATTGGGTTATCCGCACTTCAAATAGAATATTTGTTTTCTGCGGAATATTTGAACAATATCATGTGGAAACCCCAGAGTAGTAATTGATGATGTGTACTTTCTGGTTGAAATGGAATTTATGATCAAAATATTTGATTATTTTAAGAGAAACATTTTACATACAATTTCTGGAACAAAGAAATGTTTTAAAATTTCAATATTTTTTTATGATTTTTTATAAAATTTCTAGAGAAATTCTTTCGCGAATTTACAATGGGACTTATTTTAGAGATTCCAGCTGATTATTACAGAAATTTCTTCTATGGGTAAATTCTCTTCTAGGATTCAAACGAGGAATTCGTACAGAGATTTTCTTATGTTTTTGGTGAATTCCTCCTGAAATTTCATCGACAATTCTTTAAAAAAAAATGCTAAGGGCATTCCTTCAAGTTCCTACAAGAATTTGAATACGAAGATTCCTCGAGGATTTTATCATGCTATCATGCTGCAAGGATTCATCCGGAATTTTCTGGAATTCCTCACAGAATTTCTCTAGGGATTCCTCCGAGAATTCCACCAAAGATTGTTCTACAAAAACATCCTGAGATTTCTCTGGGGATTTCTCCTAGGATTTCTCCGAAATTTTTCTAAGGAATTCCTGTAATACCTCAAAGGAATTCCTGTATGGATTCTTTTAAGAGTCCTTTCAGGTATTCTTCAAAGAAGTGTCTTTGGAGTCTCGAGGAGCTACTTCAGGTATTCCTTCAAGACAACCACCAGAGAATTTTTGAAGATTTCTTCTGTGAATTCCTCCAGAATATTCCTCAGAGATTGCTACCAAAATTTCCCTTGTGATTCCCTCAGGGATTTCTTCCAGAATTCCTCCTAAAATTTCAGGATTTCCTAAAGGTATTACTGCAAAGATTCATCTATGATATCCTTCAGAGAATTCCTGCTGCATGGTGCCTGAAGGCATTTCCTCTGGAGATTTTTTCAGTGGTTCCTCTAGAAGCACCTAAAGATATTGTTTCACTTCACCACTTATTTCTTCAGGGATTCCTCCAGAGGTTCTTCCTGGTAGTTCTCCAGATTTTTCTCCAAGAATGCAAGAGCTTTCTTTAGGGAATCCTTGAGGATTTCTTCTATGAGTTCCATAAAGAAATCCTCCAAGATACCTTAGACAAATTCCTCAAGAGATATCTGGAGGTTTGCTCGGAGAACTTTTTGGAAGAATTCCTGGAGTAGTTCCCTGGGAAATAACTTGCGTCTGGATGAATCACTTTTAAGTCGCGGAAAGGACTCCTCGAAGACTTCAAGAGTTCCTATTCTCCAGAGATTTCTTCTTTCAAGATATTCCAGGATTGCTCAAGGATTCCAAGAAAATTTCTTCTAGTGATTACTCCCGGGATTTTTCCAGATTTTTTTCCAGGATTTTTTTTTGCGAATTTCTTTCTAGAGATTTCTTAATGAACTCTTCCAAGAATTCTTACATGATATTCTCCACGCATTCATCTACGAGGTTTTCAGTAATTAGTCTGAGAAATTTTCCGCTTATTCCGTCAGAAAATTCTCCAAAAAATATTCCAGGTATTCTTCTGAAAATTTCTCCAGGAATTCTTCCTAATTTTTCTCCCCAAAAGCTAGGATTTTTTTCAGGATTTTCTGCACATTTACCATACACGAATATCTGAGGGAATATCTGGAAAGTTTCCCAAAGAACTACATGTAGAAATTCCTGTGGAATATCATTGAGGAAAATCATGCGGAATTTCTGGATGAATCCTTTTTTGAGTCACTGGAAAGATTCCTTCAAGAATTCCTAAGGGTGTATCTTCAAGGATTCTTTCAGGATTTTTCAGATGCTTGAAAGAATTCGTTAAGAGGTTCTCGAAGAAATTCCTGGTGGAACTTTTGATGGAATTCCTTAAGAAACTCCTGAAGGAATCTTTGAAGAAACACTTGGACTAATCTCTGAAAGAAATCCTAGTGCAATCCTTAAAGGAACTCCTGGTTGAATCTCTGAAGAAACTTCTGGAAAAATGCTAAAATGAATCCTTGAAAGAACTCCTGAAGGTATTCCTAAAAAAAGTCCTGGAAACTCCTTTCAAGAGCTCTTGGAGGAATCCCTGGAGAAAGTCCTGGATGAATTCTTGGAGAAATCCCCAATAGAACTATTGGAGGAATAACTGGAGGAATTCCTGAAGGAACTCCTGGAAGAATTCCTGGAGGAACTCCTGAAGGCAACCAAGTAAGTAAGCTCTGGAGAAACTCCTGGAGAAATTCCTGGTGGAACTTTTGGAGTAATGCCTGAAAGAATTCATTGAGGAGTTCCAGAAGGAACTTCTAGAAGAATTCCTGGAAAAATTCCTGAAGGAACTCCTGGAGGAATTTCTGAATGAAGTACTGGAGCAATTCTTGAAGGAAATTCTGGAGGAATTCTTGAAGAAACTCCTGGAGGAATTCCTAAAGATACTCCTGAAGAAACTCCTGGAAGAACTCCTGAAAGAATCCACGGAGGAATTCCTGGAGGAATAACTGAAGTAACTCTTGGAAGACTTCCTGAATTGACTCCTGGAGAAATTCTTAAAGGAACTCTTGGAGCGACTCCTGGAGGAATTTCTGTATCAGCTGCTGGAGGAATATTTGGAGGATTTCTTGGAGGAATACCTTGGGGAAAATTTAGAGTAATTTCTGTAGACACTCCTGCAAAAATTCCTGGTGGAACTTTAGGAGTAATGCCTGGAGGAATTCATGGAGGAATTCCGGAAGGAACTTCTAGATGAATTCCTAAAGGAACTCCTGAAGCAATTCCTGAAGGAAGTTCTGGAAGAATTCTTGAAGGTACTCCTGGTGGAATTTCTAAGAGAACTTATGAAGGTATATTCGGAAGAACTCCTGGAGGAATTTCTGAAAATACTCCTGGAGGAATTCCTTGAGAAACTCCTGGAAGAATTCCTGAATTCTGAAACTCTTGAAAGAATCCATAAAGGAACTCCTGGAAGAATATTTGGAAAAAATATTTGGAGGAACATCTGGAGGAAATCCTGGAGTACGCCCTGGAGAAACTCCTGGAGGAATTTCTAAAAGAACTCTTGAAGGAATTCCTGAAGGTACTCCTGGGAGATTTTCATGAAGAAACTCCTAAAGGAATGTCTCAAGAAACTCCTGGCGAAATTCCTGAAAGAACTCCTAGAGGAATTCCTAAAAAACTTCAAGAAGAATTCATGAAGAAAATCCTGTGGAGACATTCCTGAGATATTCCTAGAGGAATCCCTAAGAAACTCCTAAAGGAATTTCTAAAGAAACTTCTAGAGGAATTCCTGAAGGATTTACATGAGGAACTCCTGGAAGAAATGCTGAAGGAACTCCTGGAAGTAATCCTGAAGGAACTATTAGAGGAATTGAAGGAATGTTTTGAAAAAAAAAATGAAGTTCGTAGGCAAAAAAGTCAATTTGGGCAAAGGAGATTGGGCAAAAATATATGGAGTTTGGTCCCGGAATGTACACGGATGACTTATATATCATTTGAAAGATCTAAATGAGACAAAAAAAAGTTTATATGGGGCCAAAAATATTCGTCGCGGGAGAAAAAAGTTATGTGTGCTGGAATGGTGTAAGAAGAGGTATGTTTTGGACAGTTCCTATTGAATAATATTTACTTGCACAAATGTTTTGAATTCGTGCCTATGTATGTGCTTAGGTATGTTTTTATCTTAATTGTAAATATTTTAAAATTGTTATGATTTGACACAGATTTCAGAACGTTTTGAGTTGCTGAAATGTGAATACTTAAAACATACGGTGATAAAAAAAATATAAAGATATAGGTTTGAGCGTTTCACAAACACGTCACTTTAGGTAATAGTTGGACACAAATATCAAATCGTATTATCCTATTTAGTGTTCTAGCAATATGTTTGTATAAACCGGCGGTTTACTCAGGAAGGATTTTCCAGACTATATCCGTTTTATCATTACAGTGGTTGTGTTGTTGTATTCTGTACTACACTGGAAGAAATACCTCGCTTGTCGTACACAGCTTCAGCGTGCTGGAAATCCGCGCGTCAGTTACCTCACTAATATCTTTGATATCAATAACATTATACTAGCATGCTATTGTTTCTCAGAGAAGGAGATCATTTGAACTAGTAGTAACTGTAGTGTTTGACTGTTTGCTGTGAACAAACTGCCAATAATTCGAGCAGAACCATTTCGGTTTGCTATCAATGTCAGCTCCATTGGCGACGCCTGAGCACATGTGGCTCCACAAATGCTTCGCTAAGAACACTAAATACTCATGAGGATGTCAATGATGTGAATGTTTAGAAGTAATCATACCATCTTCCAGAGCTGCGCGACACACTTGAGCTGGGAACAGCTTTCATCGTGATGAACGACATGCAAAAACATGAGATCGGATGGTGGTCAATCAACAAAAGAGTGTGCATGTTGAGGATCAACGGTCGATCAACGGATGACAAAGACGCAGCTGGAACGCAAGTAGGACCGCCACCCATGTTTCCACGTTAAGATCATTGTAGGAGATTAGAACGCCAAGATAAGGAATTGAGATGGATGATTAGGAAGATCAGTGCTGTTGGACTGGCAAACATGAATGTCCAATGCTTGACTGTTTTGCCGCTTCTAAGAATATGGTCATTATGGTCTAGCACCTACTTCCAAGATAACCTTCCGTACCAATGGTGATCGCTAGTTATCCACAGCAAATGAAATCTCGAATCGGTCAGGTATTGCTTGATAGATTGCACATCTTCGAAATAATCAACTTCAAAAACTTTCGTGGTGCTAACATTCACTCTACCCACTACCTGATAATTATAAAAATGCGCTTCAAACTTCCTGTCGTTAACAATGAACGGTACCGACGCCCGTCTCAGCATGACCTTCAGCGTCTGAATTACACGGATGTCGCCACAGCATCGTTCTACATCACTAGCAAGCGTCACCACAATAGGTTTTGCTTGCAGAAACCCTTCTTGGCTATTGTACTACAGTAAAAATAGCCATCAACTCACAGGTGGAGTAATTGTGCGTTGAACGTAGTCTATGGTACGATTGGTTTGCTGAAGAGTTTAGAATTATTCTAGAGGAAAAAAAACGAGAAGCACCATACACAGAAGCGGAAGCAGCAGACTTGTGTTGATGACACAGGACCGGAGGTTCAAGGCAAAGGAAAGCATTTCAACGTTCGAATGTTGGACAAAAGCAGCCAACCAGATCCCACTTTGAGTGAAGTTAAGGATGACGTTCAACAGCTCAAGAATAATACAGCAATTGTTGAGGATGGTATATGAGTGGAACTCATCAAGATGAGCCCGGAAAAGTTGATCGCTTGTCTGCATCGGCAGATAGTAATTACTATTCTTAAGAACCTGGCTGTTATAACATCTGCAAGAAAAGTAGAGCCAAGGGGTTAAATACTCTGCCTACAGAAAACATTAGTGCTTATCTATCTGTCTTTTCTTCTATCTGTAAAAATTGCATAAAAATTGTCAAGGGCTTGTACACAAATTACTGGAGGGTAACAGACGGAGAGAGATAGGAGATAATATAAGATATGCACTCATTAGAAAAAAATAAGTTCATTGGACTCCACGGCATTCGTATACCAATTCGTAAAACGATAATGATTGACATTTTAACTTAAGACTGGTTGAATAATGTAGAAGCTCAGGTGATACTGAACATCCACGTATGCGGTATACAGCGCGAGATGGTTTATACTAGTGAGCTAGATTGCCATTGATTTAAACACATGAAATCCTAAAACTACGGATATGTTACTGCGTAGCATTTAGCAATGAGCATTTCAACTCACATTTAACGTTTTTTATGCTGATGATGTTGTACCATTGAGGTTGAGTGGGTTGAGCTGATGGTTTTATTGATCTCTTCGTAAAATTCGTCTTGGAGAAATATTTACTTCAGCAAAAACAATACAGTCAGTTCTTTTATAAGACACCACACACTTTTCTTTCACCACTGTCTCCCAATTACTTTTCATCGAATGCAGCTGACTTTTTTTTTAGAATACAAGTCGTAATATTACCTTATTACGAACAAAAAGTATCGTATAGGTCGGTTAAAAACCGTTAGGAATTGTGATTAGTATAATGTGGATAGCATTCTGGCAGAAAACTTTACTGAATAAACACATGTATTTTAAAATGACTTTTAATGTTATTACGGTCTAACATGTAATGTTTTTCATCTTTGAATCGAAGTCCTAATTCACTTCTTTAAAACATAGAACATCTAATCATCATATAGGTGCAGAAAAATATATGTTTACATTTTTAATCGATAAAAAATATAACAAAAATATAATAAAATACATAAAAAATCCATCTCAAACCATGCGGAATAACTTTTTTCTCCCACGACGGATATTTTTGACCCCATACCAACTTTTTCTTGTCTCATTCAGATCTTTCAAATAACATTTGAGTCATCTATGTACATTCCGGGCCCAGATTTGCCCAATCTCCTTTGGGCTTACATATTTAAAAACAAATAGCAAAAATAAAAATTTGCGAAGAAATTAATTTCGTGAATCAGCTTGATATATTCCCAAAATTTAACCACCATTAAAAATATCCTTTAAGAGGTTGTGTTTCAAAACAATATAAAATTTATTTTCGTCGAATTGGAAAAGTGATCAAGAAATCTGTCACCCCTTTTCAAATGGGTAATGCTCATAAAATTCATAACTACACACACATGACAAAAAATGGACAGAGAATGGACCTACACGGAGCCACAAATCAACCCAACTTTGACTCAATTCGGCTCTTCCGTGGGATAACCCAAGTTAGGGTTAACTGACATACACGGAGAAAAAGGAAAACCCATATTTGAGTATTTTTTTGTTTATTTTTGAGTTATTTTCTCTCTTTATCTCTATGAGCTATTTTTCTTTCTATACTCAAATTTGAATAATAATTTGAATAGTACCGGAAGTTGAGTTATTTGATCTGCCGGTTGAGTGAAAAGAACTTAGCCGGTAGGTATTTTTTTCGCATGGCTGCAAATAAAAACAACTTTAAAGGTTAACGCACGAACTCCCCGAATTGAGTGGAATTAACAAACTTTTGAGTACTTCATTTTCTCCGTGTTGGTTGTTTTCGTTTGACAGCAGCGAAAAAAAAAACTATGCAAAAAAAAATCTACGCAGCGTTAGCTTTCGAAGTATCCATAGTGAGTTGAAACAACTTAAAGTTAGGTGGACTCAGAAATTAAAATAGTCTCAAAATTACTAAAGTTTATGCATTAATGACCATTTTCTATCTGCCTCTCTTTTATTCTGCTGTGAATTTCTACACTAAATGTCATTTCGCCTGGGTGGCAGCTTAGCGATGCTTCAACTCAGGCGAATTTACAAATAGGAATAAAATTCCCTGCAGAATGAAAGAGAGGCAGATAAAAAATAGTCATAAATCACTAAAATTTAGTAATTTTGTGACTACTCGTGTTTCTAAGTGTAAACTCGAAAGAACCGAAATTTGGCTTATTCCATTGAACTTTGACGCTGGGTCGATGCGTCTCTCTCTGGCAAAACAATCCAACCGTGGGTAAAAACTAAGTGCAGTTTACCCAAATTTGAGTTTGAAGAACCTATTTTTTGGGTAGTCTGATTTCTCCATGAATTACTCCTGAAATTAGAACGCTCAAACATGAAATCTTGAAAGCATTACGATTGCGATTTAAATTTCGATTTCCACATGGAGATATATTTTATTAGGGGAAAAATAAGACGAAAGGTAATACTTACGAAAAGTTCAATAACTTACTGATGAGCGAATCCTTATTTTTTTTCTTCATACTTCAATTCCACACTAACAATCCGACAAATTAATATTCATGTCAATTGAACTGCAGAGTTGGCGACATTTAAATAACGTTTTCAAACTGAATATGATCACGCCTCTTCTACGCCACCATAGCTATTGTGCAAAAGTTTGACGTCACCATTGCGCTAGATTGCACAATAAAGATAGCCTAGAATATTGCTTCCCAAACAAAGAAGTCACATTTTTTGTTTGGGGTGCTGCGTTGGTCGAAGAAGAGTCTACTTCGTACCTACGTGAAATGGCAGTGATAGCAAAAGCCGCAGCAGCAGCGTCCTCGGAACCGCAACAGGATTAACTTTTTGCTAATGCATAATTATAGACTCCGGGAATCGGACGATGTGTGGCTTTGTAGGAAAGTTGGGTGCTACCTAACGATCAACGGGATGGTATCTGAGTTGAAAATTAATTAAATGTCGTTCCCTGGTTGCAGTTTCCGCTACTGAGCAAGGAAACGGTGAATGTGGGGTAGGGTGCGACTTATTTTTTGATAGTTCTTCATACTAAAATTTCCTATTCTCTTGTGAATTTAATCACATAAACGAAAAATTTGGATTCTACCCCATTACCCCGAATGCCATTTCCCCGATTGCCATCACCCCGAATTCCATTACCCCGAATGTACCATTACCCCGAATTCCATCACCCCGAATGCAAGTTCCCCGAATTTACAATTATCATGACATGATGATATTGATGACATTTCCCCGCGATATTGGAATTCGGGGTAATGTCATTCGGGTGATGGGACGTTCGGGGTTTTGGAATTCGGGGTAATGGCGTTCAGGTTAATGGCATTCGGGGTAATGGGATTCGGGGTAATGGGGTAGAATCAAAAATTTGAACCAAGTATGTTAAAATGTAGAGCTGGTGAAATTCTTTCAAGTTTGCATAATTTTGTCCTTTGTCGTTAAATTTTGAATATCTTGGCAAATATGTTTCTTATAAAAATAATTAAATCCATTGCTGAGACCTTTTATCCGGTTCAATAAAGTAGATTGACCAGAATATAAACATTATTATTTTGTATAAAACTGGCCAATCTACTTTGTTAAGCTTAAATAAACTATTGTTTTATACTAAATGTTGTTGTTGTTAAATATTTAAGGCAGAACGATGTCTTCAATGTATGTTTCGTTCGAACTATTCAAAAACGATAAAATAATCTTCAAAAGCTTGTAGAAAGTTATGGAGTCGCCTGAGTATCCAGAAAGATGAAAGTAAAAGATTTAAAAAATTTAGAAAGATTTGCAAAAATTTGTAGAAAGTTATATTTAACTTATACTAGCTTAATTTTTAAAGAAAATTTGGAATTTTAACAAATTTATTTTGAAGAGAATTATACTTAATAACAGACTGAATATTGATTGAATAGTTAAGGTTTTTTTATGAAGGTCGTATTTAAAAACTTGAAATTTAATCTTCATATCCCTTGACCCACCTTTAAAACTTATAATTTCAAGCTCAAACGTTGTGGTTTCTCTGTTAATGTTATTTGGATTCAAAAGAGCGAACGATCTTTTGGTTTTTCTAATTTTAAAAAAATAAGCCGCACCCTAGTGTATGGTCGTTGTGAACACGCCTCCCTCCCATACGGCAAAAAAACATTCAACTCATCCCGGCAATGAACACGTCAAGATTCACATAATGAGAGTGATTAGTTTTCCATCGAAACATGAAGCTAGTTTATCTGCAAAACTCCACTAACGAGCCCTTCGGGAAATTAGTACCGCATAATCGCTCCGATGCATTCGGGGGAAAATTAACAAAGTTGCTGAATTCGTCACTAGAACAGCCTCTCTGTCTCCTGGCGAGCGGTGTTTACTAACAACTCGGGTTCTGCTGAACTCAGTGGAAAAACATTATCCCTTCCCCCAAGAGCCCTGAGCCCTGTCCCAACTTCAGGGGGAAAAATACGCGATAAAAATGTCGCAAGACAAACAATGGCACAGCGAAATAATTAGCAGCGATTTCCGCGTCCTGGCTGGGATTTGTTTTTCCAAACTTGTTCTACGCTCCCCCCATCATGGTCTACCCCAAGCAGGGCCGTATTTTTGGTGGGCTTAGGGCCAAGGGCCCCCAGGCTTCCACAAATCACTACTAACATTATTTATAGTATTAATTTTATGAACAACTAGGTCTACTGACCCATTTTTTTTTAATGGAAAAAGGCCCCCATATGGCTTTCGACCCAGGACCTGCATTCTTGTAAATGCGGCCCTGCCTTTCTCGTCAGAGGGTGATATTCACGGGAGGTTGCACCGAAATGCCGTGCTGACGAAGCCTCGCGGTGCATCACTCTGTGGAAAATTGTATTTGCGTAACAATGCCATAGTTTTGCGCAACGGTACGCTGCCTCTGTGCAATTTAGGAGAATTGAAAACATGCCCAGAATGTCACGGGGGACACGGTGGATGTTAACATTTTATGTGTATTTTTTCCGGAGTTTCTGGTTTGGGCTATTTACAGCGAAAAACGTTCTGCCTTTCTCTTCCAATGAATTGTAGGACAAATAGGGTAGGTGTACCAGTTATGGCCATAGTAATTCCCTAATTCGCCATACGTGATAACTTGAATGTTTCAACATTTTGAAAAGTTTTGTGTGTTTTAGCAGTAAGATATAGGATATATCTTGATGTTAAAATATTCAAAAAGATTAAAAATGTGAAAGTCATCGAAATTTCACATATGGCCAAATAGGGAACCACTATGACCATAACTGGTACACTTTCCCTAGTCCAATAATTATATGTTTGATCCAATTTACAATTTATCTACTGATAATTTATTTCTTAAAACTCAACATAACATACACCTTGAAATTAGATTAAATTGACTAATTAAAGAGAACTTTGCGGAAAAGTAACACGTCTTTGCGGTGAATCAAACTCAAGACTCCCAATTCACTGACCAGAAGGAATGGTCCTCCGAAAATCTAGGGGGTTGGTGTCGAGCCCTGCAAGCCAACCATAAAAAGACATCAACACAGGCAAAGACCACAGCGACGGAAATGGACTAGCGATTGGAAACTTGGTACGTGGACTGTACTGTGCACTATGGCCTTCTGAACATTTAGGGGGATTGGTTCTTCGGAAATCTAGGGGGTTGGTGTCAGGCCCTGCAAGACAGCCGTAAAAACAAATTAGCACATGAACGTCAACGAGGGAATACAGACCAGAACAATCAGTAAAGACCACAGCAACGTAAATAGACTAGCGATGCAAATCTCTCAACTTCATCGGAAGTACTCGTATACTCTCCGATGTACTAAAGACCCGCGGTTTCGACATCGTAGCGCTGCAGGAGGTGTGTTGGGCAGGTTCGATGGTGCAAACGTTTAGAGGTAGCCATATCATCTACCAGAGCTGCGGCAACACACACGAGCTGGGAACAGCTTATGTAGTGATGGGCAATATGGAAAGGAGCGTAATCGGGTGGTGTTCGATCAACGAAAGGATGTGCAAGTTGAGAATTATAGGCCGATTCTTTAACTTTGGCATAATCAACGTGCATAGTCCTCACTCAGGACGCATTTTACGCGCAGCTCGAACGCGAGTACGAGATCTAAATGCTCAGGTTGGCCAGGAGGAGGAGTTCAGACCGACGGTTGGAAAGTTCAGCGTCCACCGGCTGACGAACGAGAACGGACTACGACTGATAGATTCCGACGACTGATAGACTGATCACCTCTACAGACAGAATCGCAAATCGACCGCGGCACTGATCGATGGACGCCACTTCTCCATCACAACCGAAGTCATAACCTATCGTGGCGCTAACATTAACTCCCACCAAAACTATTCGTCATCAACGTTTTACGGTTCCGACGGCCGCTTCGGTAAAATCTAGCGCGACTGAAACAACCGGATTTCGCCAATGCGTACGCGCAGCATCTTAAGGCAGCGCTGCCGGATGAGGGCGGACTCGATAGGGCCCCTTTTGAGGACTACTGGAGGACAGTCAAAGTAGCCATTAACAACGCTGCCGGAAGCATTGTCGGATATGAGGAACGGAGCTCAAGAAACGAATGGTTCGATGAGGAGTGCCAGGTGGTTTTAGAGGAGAAGAATGCAGCGCGGGCTGCAATGCTGCAGCATGGTACGCGGCAAAACGTGGAACGATACAGACTGAAGCGGAAACAGCAAACCCGTCTATTTCGGGATAACAAGTACCGCCTGGAAGAGGTGGAATGCCAAGAGACGAGGTTGCTTTACCGTTCTATAGAAACGCGGAAGATGTATCAGAAGTTCAACACATCCCGCAATGGTTTCGTGCCGCGAGCTGAAATGTGCAGGGATAAGGATGGGAGCATCTTGATGGACGGAAGTGAGGTGATCGAAAGGTGGTAGCTGCACTACGATGAACACCTGGATGGCGCAGAGGACACAGATACATAAGGTCAGAATAGTGAAGGTGATTGCTACGTCAGCATTGCGGACAGTGGAAACCAACCAGGTCTCACTATGAGGGAAATTAAGGATGCCATGCAACAGTTAAAGAACATTAATGCCTTGTCAAGGATGGTATAGGAGCCAAACTCATCGGGATGGGCACAAACAGGTTGGCCGCCTGTCTGCATCGGCTGATAGTCAGAATCTGGTAATCGGAACAGCTAGCGTTATATGTCCTATCTACGAAAAGGGTGAAAAAAAGTGTGAAAATTATTGTATGGATTGGAAAAAAGGCATGGCAGAGAGGTTTGCTTTTGTGGTTAGCAGACTGCCTATGTATCAGGAGTAAGGAAAGGCATACTCGTGGAAGAATGGAAGCATTAGGGAAAGGGTTTCACGTCCGTCTTTGGTTCTAGCGTTTACTATGAACGAATATTTCGAGAGTGATAGATTAAGAATGGAAGATAGAAGCAGCAAGTGAGAGATATACAACTACAAAGTACGAGGAAAGGGACGGGCCAGGGATTGAACCCATGACATTCTGCTTATGGAGCAGAAGCGGTAGCCATTTGACCACCAAACCCGTCTCAAGACACGATTTCTTCGAGACTCGACTTAGTCGACTCTAGTACACGCCACTGAAGACGCCGCAGGGATCAGTGTTATCCGTAACGCTGTTCCTGGTGGCGATGCAGCCCATCTTCCGGGTACTGCCGGATGGAGTCGACATACTCCTGTACGTCGACGACATCCTCCTCGTCGTAAAAAGGGATAAAAGTGAAGGATTTCACCAAAAACTGCAGACCGCCGTGAAGGCTGTATGTAAATGGGCGAAGAGTGTTGGGTTTGCAATGTCTGCGGCAAAGTCGCATATTTTCTACTGTAGCCCAAATGCGCGTCGGGAACCGGCGCGGAGTGTAGTAGTTGATCAAGTCTCCATTCCGAAAACCAACCGGCTGAGGGTTCTGGGTATCAATCTAGATCGTACGTTGACATTCAAGCCCCATTGCAAAATTGCGAAGAAAGCATGTGAGTCACGTCTATGAATACTCCAGATGATCGGAGCCAAATTACCCCGAGGCAATCGGACAAGTCTGCTGCAAGTCGGATCGGCTTTAGTCACTGCAAAGCTGACGTACGGAGTCGGATTGGTGAGTCGAGGAGGACCAACAGCTTTGCAGATCCTCGCTCCGGCATACAATAAAATGGTTCGGCTTGCTTCCGGAGCGTTTGTCACTAGCCCGATTAACTCGATCATGGCCGAAGCGGGCACCCTTCCATTTGAACTGCTGGCGGTTCAGTGCGTAGCGAGGACAGCCATCCGTACTATTTCTAAGAGCAGCCGTAACAACACACTCCCTTTGATTCGGCGCGCATCCGATCGTTTGGAGGAAATCACCAACACAGCATTCCCTGCAATCGGTCAAATTGTGAGACAAGGCGATCGAGCTTAGAACGAACGGAAACCCTCAATTGTATGGGACGTGAAGAGGAGTATCAAAGCCGGTGACCCACCGGAGAAAGTCCACCCAGTCGGACAGCATTTACTATCGACTCGCTTCTACAACTAGACCGTCGTCTACACGGACGGTTCCAAGCGCGATGATACGGTAGGAGCCGCCTTCTACAATTTAGGTCTGGCCGGGACTTTTAGTCTACCAAAAGAATGCAGCGTTTTCTCTGCCGAGGCGTTTGCGATAAAGAAGGCGGTTTCAATCCCCAACATAAGAAACGAGGTGGTGATCTTTACGGATTCGGCCGGTTGCCTGCAGGCCCTGGAGGCAGGATATTCCAAACACCCGTGGATACAGGAGATTGAACACTTGGTACGAAACAAAAATGTGCGTTTTTGTTGGATCCCGGGCATGCCGGCATTACCGGTAACAACGAAGCTGATCGCTTGGCAAACGAGGCTCGACAGCAACCGACCATCGATACTCCTATCCCCGCCGAAGATGCTCTGCGAGCGACTAAAATAGCTGTACGGCGCCGGTGGGACACTCAATGGTACGCAATGAGAGACACGAAGTTGAGAGAGATTAAACACGATACGCAGAAGTGGCTAGACTGCGGCAGTGCGGCCGACCAACGCGTGCTAACAAGGTTGAGAATTGGTCACACGCGACTAACTCACACTTTTCTTTACTGCCCATCTACGAATGTTGCGGAACCGTAACTGATGTGCGACACCTTATTCTACACTGTAGGAAGTACGAACTGGAAAGACAAAGAAACTCCATCGAATCGTTAAGCCTTACAAAAGTATTGGATAACAGTAATGAAAATAATGAAAAATTGTTGAAATATTTACAAGATACAAGATTGTATGCGAAACTTTGATCGCAATGAATTGTCAAAAGTGAAATAGTAAAGTTAAATTTTTCTTCCTGACACGAATGCACCTTTCTGGTGTAAAGTGTCACTAATAAACAAAAAAAAATCAAAATTGGCAACGCTGCTGTAATGAAATCAAATTTATTTTTCACGTATTATTTTAATAATTTGAAAAATGCCTACAATTTTCTGTAGATCGAAAAATATGCGTAAAATTTAAACTTAGGAATGCGGTCAAAATTCACGAATTAGCTCTGATTTATAAAAATATAGTTTCTTTAATTATCGAAACCAATGTTTTAACACGCTTTCTACTTTAATTTTTTTTTCTGAGAGTAAAAGGATGGTGTATCAGCAAATTTGACCATAAAGGATAAATCCCTAGAATGATCTAGTGTCAGAGAATGGTGGAATATATTAATGATTTTTTTTTAAACTCTATCTATATTAGAAAAGTAAAGGATACCAACCCATAATTTGTTCATAAAAATAAGGATTTTTGTTAGGCGAAAAATAATGCTTAACTTTGATGAAGTTTTACTTGAGAGTTTTTGGAAAAACTATTTAGTTTTTCAACCAAAAGCATTTTGTAAGATTTTACATTTTCATAGCATTACAGAATGATAGCTTAACGATGCACAGAAAACCGATAACGATTTTATCAATTAACACACCGAGGACGAAGCCTCAAAATCAGTTGGAACGCTAAATTCAACCCACTATATCTCAGCTGTACTAGGTCCGATTTGTAAAATTTTGGCACCTACAGAAATGTATGGGCTTCTAAATTCATGTCAGATTTTTTAAATATTTTTGGGAACTACTGTGTGATTTGTAGTACTTAAAACACCGGAGCAAGTCCTAAAAAAATTTCTAACCGGCAGTAATTTGTAGATAACTTAGAATTTATCGCGATAACCTATAGATTTTTTTAATGTATGATGATCGTATTAGCGTAACAAAACAATTGGCATTGAATTTTTGATTGTTAGCCGTTCAAAGAACTACAATATATTCACAAAACTACGTAGAATACAGAAAATATGCATTTCTACTATAACTTGAAATTTATCGCGATGACCCAAACATTTTATGATCTTAAAATAGATTCATATTTAAGGCCATCAAATTTTAGAACACTGATAATGAATTTCTGTTGGAAAAACTACAATATTTTCACAAAATAGTGAAAAATTCAGGAAAATACAGATTTTCTACAGTAATTTCATATTAATCGCAATGACTCATCAGTTTTATAATTTTAATCTCTTCGTATGTTCAAGAGAAACAAATTTCCTGAACATCGTTGATCGCTGTTTGTTCAGAGAACTACAATATATTCACAAAACTACGTAGAATACAGAAAAAATGCATTTACAACGATAACTTGAAATTTATCGCGATGACCCAAACATTTTATGATCTTAAAATAGACTCATATTTAAGGCCATCAAATTTTCAGAACACTGATAATAAATTTCTGTTGGAAAAACTACAATATTTTCACAAAATATTGAAAAATACAAGAAAATACAGGTTTTCTACAGTAATTTCTTATTTATCGCAATGACTCATCAGTTTTATAATTTTAAACTTTTTGTATGTTCATGAGAAACAAATTTCCTGAACATCGTTGATCGCTGTTTGTTCAAAGAACTACAATATATTCACAAAACAGCGTAGAATACAGAAAAAATACATTTTCAATTATAACTTGAAATTTATTGCGATGACCCAAACATTTTATGATCTTAAAATAGACTCATATTTAAAGCCATCAAATTTGCAGAACACTGATAATGAATTTCCGTTGGAAAAATTACAATATTTTCACAAAATAGTGAAAAATTCAGGAAAATAAGGTTTTCTACAGTAATTTCATATTTATCGCAATGACTCATCAGTTTTATAATTTTAAACTCTTCGTATGTTCATGAGAAACAAATTTCCTGAACATCGTTGATCGCTGTTTGTTCAAAGAACTACAATATATTCACAAAACTACGTAGAATACAGAAAAAATGCATTTCTACTATAACTTGAAATTTATCGCGATGACCCAAACATTTTATGATCTTAAAATAGACTCATATTTAAGGCCATCAAATTCGCAGAACACTGATAATAAATTTCTGTTGGAAAAACTACAATATTTTCACAAAATAGTGAAAAATTCAGGAAAATACAGATTTTCTACAGTAATTTCATATTTATCGCAACGACTCATCAGTTTTATAATTTTAAACTCTTCGTATGTTCATGAGAAACAAATTTCCTGAACATCGTTGATCGCTGTTTGTTCAAAGAACTACAATATATTCACA
Source organism: Aedes aegypti (assembly GCF_002204515.2). Taxonomy (NCBI): domain Eukaryota; kingdom Metazoa; phylum Arthropoda; class Insecta; order Diptera; family Culicidae; genus Aedes; species Aedes aegypti. Next base: position 77,762,736 of record NC_035107.1, read on the forward strand.
AAACTACGTAGAATACAGAAAAAATGCATTTTCAATTATAACTTGAAATTTATCGCGATGACCCAAACATTTTATGATCCTGAAATAGACTCATATTTAAAGCCATCAAATTTGCAGAACACTGATAATGAATTTCTGTTGGAAAAACTATAATATTTTCACAAAACAGCGAAAAATTCAGGAAAATACAGGTTTTCTACAGTAATTTCATATTTATCACAATAAATCATCAGTTTTATAATTTTAAACTCTTCTTTATATGTCATGAGAAACAAATTTCCTGAACATCGTTGATCGCTGTTTGTTCAAAGAACTACAATACTTTCACAAAATCTTGTATAATACAGAAAATTCTGAAATTTCTTCTGCAATTTATTGATTGTCTCTATCAATTTAAAGACAATGCTTCCATTGTTAAATATAAAAATAAACATATTTTAAAACATTTTTATGTTCTTCAAAGAACTTCAACATTTTCACAAAACTGCGAAAAATACAGGAGAAATACGATCCTAACAACAGTTTGAATTTTCTTTTGCAATGATCCATGATGCAATGATTCGTGATTTTATGAACATATAAAAAAGAGTTTGAAATTATAAAAACTGATGAGCCATTGCGATAAATATGAAATTACTGTAGAAAATCTGTATTTTCCTGAATTTTTCACTATTTTGTGAAAATATTGTAGTTTTTCAAACAGAAATTCATTATCAGTGTTCTGAAAATTTAATGGCCTTAAATATGAGTCTATTTTAAGATCATAAAATGTTTGGGTCATCGCGATAAATTTCAAGTTATAATTGAAAATGCATTTTTTCTGTATTCTACGTAATTTTGTGAATATATTGTTGTTCTTTGAACAAACAGCGATCAACGATGTTCAGGAAATTTGTTTCTCATGAACATACGAAGAGTTTAACCCTCTAATACCCAAATTTTTGTTTTCGAACTAAATATTATTTTTGGTTATCTAAAATCATTCTCAACACGGTTTGGGCAATGGTTTATTTTTCTTCGCAAATTTAAGAATTTTGGTTTTTGATTTTTATAACTTTTATTTTTGAACATCCCTACCCTTTTCAATTTTTTTCTTGAAGCCTCTTCTGGTTACTGATTTTTGGCAATAATAAAAATTTAAGTGTTTACAATACTTTTGAAAACTTGAAATTTTTAATTTTTTTCTGGAGCTTATTTTATTTTCCGTGTAACTAACGGAAAAACAGATTTGAAATCATTTCAATACCATCAGGCTCTTCTTCTGTGATAGGTTGATCGTAGAAAAATATAAAAGGTACGATTTTTTATAATACACGTTAAATTAATCCCAGGCTTTTGTAGGTTATATAAGAATACAATTTTTCAAACAATTTTCAATAATACAAAAAAGTTTTAAAAATCATAAAAAACTTTTCTTATATGTGTGTTATTAGTCAAGGTTTAAGCCAAAAATAAAATCATTTTAATTTCCGAGCTACGAAAAAATACACAAAATTTCAAAGTGTACCCCGTCTAAAGGCGGCGTTGGGTATTAGAGGGTTAAAATTATAAAACTGATGAGTCGTTGCGATAAATATGGAATTACTGTAGAAAATCTGTATTTTCCTGAATTTTTCACTATTTTGTGAAAATATTGTAATTTTTCCAACAGAAATGCATTATCAGTGTTCTGCAAATTTAATGGCCTTAAATATGAGTCTATTTTAAGATCATAAAATGTTTGGGTCATCGCAAGAAAACTCAAGTTATAATTGAAAATGCATTTTTTCTGTTATCTACGTAGTTTTGTGAATATATTGTAGTTCTTTGAACAAACAGCGATCAACAATGTTTAGGAAATTTGTTTCTCATGAACATACGAAGAGTTTAAAATTATAAAACTGATGAGTCGTTGCGATAAATATGAAATTACTGTAGAAAATCTGTATTTTCCTGAACTTTTCACTATTTTGTCAAAATATTGTAGTTTTTCCAACATAAATTCATTATCAGTGTTCTGCAAATTTGATGGTCTTAAATATGAGTCTATTTTAAGATCATAAAATGTTTGGGTCATCGCGATAAATTTCAAGTTATAATTCAAAATGCATTTTTTCTGTATTCTACGTAGTTTTGTGAATATATTGTAGTTCTTTGAACAAACAGCGATCAACGATGTTCAGGAAATTTGTTTCTCATGAACATACGAAGAGTTTAAAATTATAAAACTGATGAGTCGTTGCGATAAATATGAAATTACTGTAGAAAATCTGTATTTTCCTGAATTTTTCACTATTTTGTGAAAATATTGTAGTTTTTCCAACAGAAATTTATTATCAGTGTTCTGCGAATTTGATGGCCTTAAATATGAGTCTATTTTAAGATCATAAAATGTTTGGGTCATCGCGATAAATTTCAAGTTATAGTAGAAATGCATTTTTTCTGTATTCTACGTAGTTTTGTGAATATATTGTAGTTCTTTGAACAGCTAACAATCCAAAATTCAATGCCAATTGTTTGGTTATACAAATACGATCATCATACATTAAAAAAATCTATAGGTTATCGCGATAAATTCTAAGTTATCTACAAATTACTGGCGGTTAGAAATTTTTTTAGGACTTGCTCCGGTGTTTTAAGTACTACAAATCAAACAGTAGTTTCCAAAAATATTTCAAAAATCTGACATGAATCTAGAAGCCCATACATTTCTGTAGGTGCCAAAATTTTGTAAATCGGACTTAGGACAGCCGAGATAAAGTTGGTTGAATTTAGCGTTCCAACTGATTTTGAGGCTTCGTCGTCCGTGTAAGTGACGAATATCTTAGGCGGACAAGTGTTAATAAAAAAGTACAGCATGAGCAAGGTGTCCACTTTATAAAATTCTGATGATTCTAGCATTGGGCGTACATACGTTCTCGCGACTATGATTTTGATCGCGATTTGTTCTATGTGTTACGTCTGTTTGTCTGTGATAATACATTACCATCGTTTCAGCGCTACTTTTATATAATTTCCAAACAAACTATGAATGGTTCGTCATTACTAGTGTCGGCATGAGCCCTTTTTGCTGTTTTATTCATTTAATCAAAGTGCAATTCTTACCAGTTCCGTTCGATCACGGAATAGTCACCATTGACATGTACAATCAGTCTATGCTATGCTATAAAAATAGGCACAGATTGTTCTTTGTTCTTTAGGGTGCTTAACAGTTAAAATAAGAAAAACAGTAAATTCTGACTCATTTTCATAGCTTTTTGTTCTTAAACTTTTTGCTTTTTCCTGTTTACATTTTAGTTAACTGCTCAAAACTTCCCGCCAAAATTTAAAATGCGGGTTTCTTACACTTTTCTGAAAAGTCGTTTATCCAACATATCTCTTTACTAGTTGTTCAATTTGATAGGCTCCCAAACAAACCAGTTAAAAATTTGAAAATCTGCGTATTTTCGTAAACTGTGTCAGGAAAACAAAACCCGATGGAGAACTTTCCACTTTCCCCTAACATTGTTTCATAATATCGGCCTTGTTCGACGGACAATTTTCTCTGAGGACACCATACGTCTGTCTGTTTATTTCAACTAGCTAGTTTTTTTGATTGTGCGATATTTGCCAGAAAACCATTCGCCAGAAAACTATTCGCCAGAATGACATTCGCCAGAAAGTACCATATGCCAGAAAACCATTTGCCAGAAAGTACCATTCGCCAGAAAACCATTCGCCAGAATGTACCATTCCCCAGAATTGACCATCCCCTAGAATTTTTTTTATTTATTTTTTTTTTTCAGGTGAATCAAGTTTGTAGAGCATTAAAAAAAATGTGTGAGATTATTTTGGTTAATATACTCAAAAAAGTACAGGGTCTCTTGGACATAGCCTACCGTTGACTTAGTGAGCCAGCTTCGAATATCCATATTCTAATTGTTGGACTAGGTCACGCTATGTCTGAACCAGAAGATTATAAAAATCGAATGTACATCGGATTTTTTCTCGCTAGAGACCAGTATTTGATCCATATTTTCATAATCGGAAGGTTTTAAAATATTCTATCGGTGAAATTTTGTACATACATTTTGTATGGGCTGAAATGCGCCGAAAAACGAGGTTTTCATGGGTTTAAGTATGGAAAATAGCTGAAAAGTGTAAAAAATCAAAATTTCACCGATAGAATATTTTAAAGCCTTCCGATTATGAAAATATGGATCAAATATTGATCTCTAGCGAGAAAAAATCCGATGTACATTCGATTTTTATAATCGCCTGGTTCAGACATAGCGTGTAGGTACATATAATAAAAAATATCGATTTCTCGAGCATTCAACGATCAACAGCAATATTTGAAGTTTTATGAATATGAATTGAAAAAGCAACACTTAATACTGGGAGACCGTGGAACTAGAAAGAAAAAAATATACAGTAGAATAACGATTGCATTCATTAAAAGCTGCTTCACTATGTATGAAAGATACTGCTTACTGATGTAAAGAATGGATATTTAGCATGACGGATAGTAAAGTAAGTTTTTTTTTTTTTACATATATGTTGTCCCTGTAAAATGGTATTATGGTTTGAAAGGCTTTACAAGCGGTTCGCCCTTCTTTTCAGCATAAGCTGTTCTTCAAAGTTTTGTTGCTTCTTTTCAATATACGTTGCAACTATCATTCTAAGATGTTATAGCATGAGATTATGCTATTTTATAATTATTAAATTCCAACTCTCTGTTTTTTTTTCAGTTTCAATTAAATGTTTTTTTTAGATTATTAAGTTTTAAGGGATTATGGTTTGGAATATTTCACAAGTGGTGCTCCCTTCTTTTCATCATAAGCTGTTCTTAAAAGTTTTGTTGCTTCTTAAGAGCTAGTTAATTGGATATTTACAAGATTTCGATATACGTTGCATCTATTTATGCCGTCCGTTCGATGAAGTAATGAATGCCTCCATTCGCAAACCAAAGTTACATTTACTATAACAACTTTCAGGAGCTTTTAGACAAATAAGACAGTTTTAAAATCAAGAAGAACATTCTATATATGGGGAATGAAGAATTCTTATTTGCCAAAAACCATTTTTCATGTACTGATATTTAGGTCACCATTATTAACAAAAAAAACTTTTAGTCTATTTTTACCTGAATGTTGTTCCCACGAATATCATTTCCCCGAATGCTAGATACCCGAATTACAATTTTTCCTGCAATCCATTCTCCCGAAATGACCCAAAATTTGTATGGACCGTGGTATTATGATACAACCACCCACTTCTACTCCCTCTTGAACGACCACGTGGCCAAAAATAGATGCAGTTCAAAATGGATAAGGAACAATCTTCAGAGACAGAGTGGTGAACTAGAAAGAACGATAAAGAAAACAAGAAAAAATGCTGAGTTCGGAGAAACTTTAAAGAACCGCTGATCAAAAAAGAAGGGTGCATTTCATATGATATGCATATGCATTTCATCAGCCTGAAATAATCAATAGGTTCTGATAATTATGAGTGCCAAAACATTTTCGAGGTACCTATTTCCTTGAGAAAACGGGGTATTCAGGGAAGTGGTTTTCAGGAAAACGACATTCGGAGTATCGATATTCGGGACAAAGTAGCACAACCCCAAAAAACTGTCCATTGAAAAGCAAAAACTATCTGGTAGTTGTACGAGAGATTCTGTACAATACAATATTCTGATAAAGAACAACTCGCGGTGACAGGAAATGACATTTTCTTAAAACTAGTTAAAACAGCTTAGAATATTGTATCAAAACCTCAAAGCCAAAAAATCTCGCAAGAGATGTAGAGTAACAGTGTTATATTGTCTTCGCTCTGTGCACTAGCATAAATTTTAAAATGAGGAGAACGAGATAGTTACCATACTATTTGTTCAATTTAGTGCTTTTGAACATGTGAAAAGTGGCACAAGTCGAATATTGTGACGGCAATCCTTCGATTCCAAGATATTTCATGATCAAAATCAACAAGAAAAATAATTCTGGGGAATGGTACTTTCTGGCGAATGGTACATTCTGGCAAATGGTTTTCTGGTAAATGGTACATTCTGGCAAATGGTTTTCTGGCAGATGTCATTCTGGCGAATAGTTTTCTGGCGAATGGTTTTCTGGCAAATATCGCACAATCGTTTTTTTATTTGGCCCCAGTATCTGGCGTTGAAGAATTTTTTATGGAGATTTATCGTCTCTCAAAAACATTCAAATATCTTCAACACTACATGACCTAATATCGAATAACGATGAAAATATTTTGCAATTTTTTTGTGAAAAAAAAAAAATGTTGCTGCCAGAACAGAACTTGACAATAACCTAAAGGTTTTGTTTTGCTCAAACTCTGTGTGCGCTGTTCTAAGGCTAATGTTGCACATATTATTTTTAAAAGTTACGGATTGCAATAAAAAGGTGTGTTATTTTAACACAATATGTAATTTTGACACATTCACCATGTAACAATATTTAAGAATGTATTGCTTTCACTAGGATATACTTATCAACCACCTCTAAGTGGATAAATCGTAACGATTTTCACTTTGTTTAATCATTGCAAACAGCTCTACAATAGCAGCCCACTGAAAACGCTACAAAATACGAAAAGCCGCTCCATTTCAATGTTTTTGATTGTTCGGATTTGTGTATTTATTTCTACCATCAAGTCCCCACCATACTCAAACAAATAATTACGATATAAAAACACCCACTCAAACAGTCAGGGTACAGAACATTTTAAAATCCCCGCTCAAGTGATGATCCATTGTGGATTGGGGGGTGGGAGTTGATCGGAGGTGTGGGGGCAGTTTGGGATAAGCAAATGTTTCAATCACGCCAGCACAAACAAAAACCTGAGCAACGAAAAAGCTACATTTTTCCACTTTTGTTCGACCATTTGCAGTAATTTTCAGTGCAAACATTGCCAACTGGTACCGATGTTTGGAAGCCCTCCGCGGAGCGACTGTGTACCTGTACCACGGTGTGTTTGAAATCGTTATTGATGAATGAAATATCCAGAACTTGTCACATACCATTCGATAGATAACATTTGTTAAATATCTGTAATCAACAAAAAATGACAAGCTACTGTCTGGAAGTTTCTTGATGAGGATGTAAAAAATTCCATCATCGCCAGGGGCTTTTATATTTTTATTTTGTTTTTATAATACCCCTAGTTCTTAGGGGCTCTTTCAGAAACGTTATCTTGATTGAAAATGTTTTCGAAATCCTGAGTAACATTATTTTCAATTGGACTAGTGAGTACTAAATTAGAATTATGCGTACTTCCAAACTGCATGGCATGTTTTAAGCTTTTTCATAATTAGTTGGTAATAATTTGTTTTCTTTTTTCAATGCCGGAATTGGGTTCTTAGGTTATTTCAAAATCTTAGATGATTTTCAAAAGGGCCTAGAGTCAGAGTCCAATTAAAAAAAAAATATATTTTCAAAATTTGAACAGAATAATTTTAATATCTTCCAAATGTTGCTTGCAAAATTATTGATTTTTTTTCGTTTTAAACGTTTTCAGACACACCATGCGTACCCCATTGTCATTCGGCTTGGGCCCTTGGTATGAGAGACGTCCCCATAATACGGTGGCGATGGTGGTGATGGTGGTGGTTATGGCTGGCACCAACCAAACGAGCAGAAAAGCCTAAATGGCGCTTTTTCCGGATTCCGGAATTCATTCAAGCATGGCCAAACCCACAGAGAAGCAGCAGCCACATGCATTCACTTGGGGAGAACAACGGCGGTAGTCGAGCGGTGCAAATACAAACTGTTTAAAATGCACAAATAAAATAACGGAATGTTGGTGGGGTGCTTGGGGGCGCACGATGCAACGGTGAGTGGAAAGGAATACAGGTATGAGTGTTGTTTGCTTTGCGATAATTTTCCTGTTTGACTTTTGTCGGTACTTTTTCTTCTTGTTTGGAAAGGTAGTTTTCATGTTGTATCAGCCAATTTTCCGTTTATGCACACAAACTGCCATTTAACCCGTAAATACCCAGGACGATCCTGCCTGTCAAAAAATTGTTTAAGTTTGTGACTGTCCAATATTTGTAGGTACATTTTTAATTAAAACAATGAAATTAGTTGTGCATTCGGGGAACTGGCGTTCGTGGTAATGGGGTGAAGCCATCTAGTAGTTTGGAAGTCACCCCAGCCATCTAGGTAGTACAGTCACCCCACAGTTATGGATCAACTAAGGGTCATTTTTCAGAACAAAATATGCTCATAAATCATGGTGACATTGTACACCTTTCTGGTGCCTTTCTGGTACTCTTGGCGATCATGGAAGTTTGATTTAATGGAAAAGAAATCTCCAAAAAAAGGGAAATAACAATTATCTAATGCTTGTATGGTCAAACTTGGTGCATATCTGTAAGATAAACAGATTATCAAGACCCTTCGCCACCAGTATAGTAAATTCTTCAATAATCCATACCGTCAATCCCGAAATCAGTGTCATTTTGAGAGCTTGAAAATAAAGGTTTTGCAGGGACAGGGCATTGAAGACCAGAAATATTTAAATATGCGTTCAGTCAGAGTGGACCAAGTGAAAATCTTGAGTACCGACCAAAATATACTGCTCAAATAAGCGAGTTCTAGGACATGCCATGGTGTATGTTCCATAGAACTACCATGAACTTCTATCGGACTTTGAAATCGGCTCAAAAAATGTAATAATCACTCAGTTTATTGCTTTTCAACACTTGGTCCGCTCTGTCTGCACAGAAATTGTTGCAATTTCTGACCACCCATCCAGATATGTTAAATGGCCGAAAATCAAAACAGTTGATTTAAGTAATATTTATGAATTTATATTGATAGATGAGTGAAAGAATTATTCGATGTCGACAAATCTGACAAATCTCTTGAAATGGTTTCATTTCCTCGCATTCCTCAGCGTGCTGATCATTTTCGCTGTTATGGTAATAAGCACTTGGTCCACTCTGACTGCACACTTTTATCGATTTTTATTGATCATCCAAAGTAATTTTGTTACATATCTCTCGCAATTTACAGCATTTATCAAATCTGATCAAATTGAAATGGAGGTAAGGTAATTTCGCATCTAATGAAAGAGTAATCCAATTTCCCCAAGTTTTGTACTTGGTCCCCTCTGGCTTAACGCCGACCAATTTGGAAAACAACAGCCTGTTGGTTTTGAAGCACTTGAAACCTAGCTGAACGTTTGGGAAATTTTTACGAATTATCTTAGTGAGAGCTGGAGTGAGATTCTTAACATGATGAAGAGATCTGTATACTTTTGGTTCTAGATTAATTGCTTAACTGCTGTTGTTATTTTCTATGTTCGCGTTCTTGTTGATATATCGGTTAATCAACCGATTTATCAATGAACTAGGGTAGTTGTTAATGAGCAAGTTTTCTCGAACTAGCTCTCTCTTCTCATTTCCAGACTTGCACGACGACAGTCGAAATACCCTTCCCATGAAGCCAATGGCCGTGTTTATTTTTTGTGTGAGTGGGTGAAATGAGAAGTAATTCAAAAAGCGTCCAGATGCTACAGGATTTTTGTACCAATTAGTGACGATTCTTTGCTTAGTTATGCGTTTAAGCAACATGTCAAGGTATGGCAATTGGTTGTTGTTTTCAACTTCACACGTGAATTGAATGTGTGAGTTGAACCCATTGAGTGCATTTCTCACATACCGTCAAACGGGGCTTCTTTTGACATTATTTCCACATTCTTTAACATTGAGGATTTGTAACTCTTAGAATTATGGATAGATGTTGATAATTTTTGCCTATTTTTAAGTTGTATATGTACGTGACAAATGTGCAAAATATGAGGCAAATCCATCACGAAATAACAAAAATGCTTGAATAGCGACAACAGTGTGTCCTTCAAGACAAAAAAGGGGCTACTTTGGACATTTTCACAATTTGCTAATGAAATGATTTTTCCTTATAACTTTCAAACTGATTAAATAAATTGTCGTCCACTGTGATGTTATGGAACGTTTTTCATTGATAAACTTAATGTAGAAAATTGTAAAGCTAGAATCAATTACACATATATAACAAATTTCAACGAAACATGCCATTCACTATTCTTAGTTTGCAACTTCCTCTTAAATTTAACTATCAGTTACGAATGCTCGATTTTCAAGTTGACATAAACGAACAACGTAACTACTAGGTACTGCGATGATAGATGAGTTATGTACAAAAACTCTTTTTTTCTATTCTTACTGTTATATGAACGATATGTTGAAGAATCACATTAATACCGGTAACTAATTTAATACCAGTAAGTAATTTTCATTAAAAACGCAATCTATGAAGTAAGGTTTAGCAAGATTGTAAAGAAGTAAGTTTGCTTTTGTAATATGCTTTTAGCTTCTTAGCAGCTTAGAGCTGGCTTAAGAGTAGTTTAATTTAGGCATTTGAAGGATGCAACTGTTCTGTACTACAAATTCATGTAAAATATGACGAAAAATAGTTTTTAGAGATTATGTTGTGAATTTGGCATTGATACGTATTGAAATATATGTGTTTTATGTCTATTCACTTTTACAAACATTTATTTTATTTTATTTTTTAAGTTGTACAATACACAAATCAAAACATTATAATAAAATAAAAGTCGCAAAAATAAGACCTTTGATCAATTATTTTAATAAAACAACAATTTTAAGTAAAACAAATCACAAGATTTTCATGAAACATGACGATTCGATAGTTTTGTGATGCTCCCAAAAAGTTTCCAAGACATGGGTAAAATTCAAACAATGTTTGTATAGCCAATGTTTTATACCTTGTGAATATTTATTCGGGCTTTTTTGAAATGTTTTCTTGTTTATCCTGTTATTGTTGATGTTGTTCCAAGAAAAAATCATGCCTAGTGGTAGAGCATATATTGGTTAATAAAAGTGCTGAAGACACAAAATTGCTCAGATCAATATTTACGCTGCTAATAAATACAAAAGGTGAGTGTCCAAAGTAGCCCCTGGAATCAAAAGTAGCCCCGTCCGACGGTATTCAATTTTATCAGCTGGAAGAACGGTGATCAAATCATCGACGTACTTTCTCAAAAATGGAATAAGTACGTCGATCTCTCCAAGCACATGATCGAGCAATGTTTCCATCACTAAATCAGCTAGTGCAAGCGACAAAGGATTTCCCATTGCCGTTCCTGACTTTTGCCTGTAGAAGATCCTTCTATGGACGAAATGACTGGAGGACAGATTAAACTTTATTAGTTCTGTGAAAGTTTCTAGGTTTTTAATTGTAGTGTTTTCCTCTATTAAGTATGTAAGTAGTATTAATAAATGTGACAAAAAGTGTATATTTTTGTAAATTGTAGTTTGCCCTGAAGATGTGCAAATCAATGCTCGAAACGTCAGCTTCAATCAAAACGATTGTTTATTATTGCAACCCGTGGACCGAAATTACGCCAATAAATTCCAAAAAAAGAAGGAATTATTGTAATTTTTAAAGGGATTAAAAAAATCAAATTGCCATAGTTTTCGATTAAAATGTACCTTAACATTCGTGGATGAGACGTTGGACCGAACAGTCAAGTTTACCAATTGCTCTCGTTATTTTTTTGCTTTTCACGGCTTTGCAGTAGTAGTGTTAGTAATAGTTGTAGCGGAATCTATTGAACAATAGATAAAAATGGAATCGAGTGTACGAAAGAACACGCTGAAACTGTGCTTCGAATCGGGAGTTAAAGTGCCTTCCCACCTGGAAGTTCTCAGGTTTATCACTGCACTATGGTCCAGGAATCAGTTTTACGCGGAAAGATGCATTTTGAGCTTTAGAATGAAACATTAGACAAAAACGGTCTTCTACAAAGTTGTTTGTATTAGTAAGGTCCTTTGTTCGGTGTTATTGAAAATTAGGGTGGACCACATTTTCATAGAAATTGTGTAACTAACTTTCTTATTTGTAGAAATTATATTATACATGCTTTAGCAGAGTTTTAGACCATTCAATTTCAAGCAACTTTGTCAAAAAAAGTTTTTTTGTATCTCTTAAATTGACTGATTTAGAGCTATTTTCCTACGGTGACATAGGGTGGTCCGAACAAAACTGGTTTTCTGGCTCTAGAGTTTTCAATTCAAATTTCTCATCAAATTAGTCTATGAAACACTTTTAGAGCTCTAAAAAATGCGTAATTTGGTGAGTGAAGAAACTCGCTATCTCTTTCCGTTTGGGAGTTATTGTTGTTTTTCTCTCAAAAACACGCCTATTTTGATTGTCAATATCTCTGATTGGGGCAAATATAAAAAATATCTTTTGACGGCATTAAAAAGGCAAGATAAAATTGTATATTATATCAAAAAATTACAGATGTGTTATTTTTGTAACTCTTATAAAATGTCTTTAAAAAACAAATATTTTTTATCACAAAAACTTTAATAACTTTTGAACTAAAATAGATATCATCAATCTTTTTGCATGAAAATTTGCGTTTTGTTAAGTTCTAAAAGTCGTTCATAGACGACTTTGACGAGAAACTAATATTAAAAAAACTAGAGTTGAAAAACTTATTTTTGTTGGACCACCCTGCGATGATTAGGAAAAAATGCTCTAGATTGGACAAATTTCGAGCTACAGAAAAACTTTTTTTGGCAAAGTTGGTCAAAATTTCAAGTTCTTCCGCTTTGCCTAAGAGTATATACCAGTATTTTTGCAAATAAAAAAGTTGAATATATGATTTGTGTGATATTGTGGGCCACCCTAGTTTTAAATGACACAGTATGAAAGCTAACATTTTTAAAAACAGTTTTGTAGAAGATCATTTTTGTCTAAAATTTTATTTTCATGCTCAAAATGCAAAATTATGAAGAAATACATACCATGTAAATCTTCAAAATAGTTTTAGAGCCCTATCTTTCTTATTTCAGATTTCTCGTCAAAGCGGCCTATGAACGACTTTCAGAACTTAACAAAACGCAAATTTTCATGCAAAAATATTGATGATATCTATTTTAGTTCAAAAGTTATAGAAGTTTTTCTGCTTAAAATTCTTCGTTTTTCAGGGTATTTTATTAGAGTTACAAAAATAACACATCTGTAATTTTTTGATATAATATACAATTTCATTTTGCCTTTTTAATGCCGTCAAAAGATATTTTTTATATTTGCCCCAATCAGAGATATTCACAATCAAAGCAGGCATGTTTTTGAGAGAAAAACAACAATAACTCCCAAACGGAAGAAGATAGCGAGTTTCTTCACTCACCAAATTACGCATTTTTTAGAGCTCTAAAAGTGTTTCATAGACTACTTTGATGAGAAATTTGAATTGAAAACTCTAGAGCCAGAAAACCAGTTTTGTTCGGACCACCCTATGTCACCGTAGGAAAATAGCTCTAAATCGATCAATTTAAGAGATACAAAAAAACTTTTTTTGGCAAAGTTGCTTGAAATTAAATGGTCTACAACTTTGCTGAAGCATGTATAATATAATTTCTACAAATAAGAAAGTTAGTCACACAATTTCTATGAAAAAGTGGTCCACCCTAATTTTCAATAACACCAAACAAACGACCTTACTAATACAAACAACTTTGTAGAAGACCGTTTTCGTCTAATGTTTCATTCTAAAGCTCAAAATGCGTCTTTCCTCGTAAAACTGATTCCTGGACCACTGTGCACTGGTAATCTGAAACTAAGCGCAGCAGACCTGCATTCAGTCTACAAAGATGAGAATGATGGACATTTCTTCATCAAGTTCATGGACGAAGGTAGATTCAACGAGTTCTGCAAACACGTGGAAGAGGTTTATGCCTTCAAGTATGATGACGGATCAACGACACCAGTATGCCTGGATATGGCAAGCCGCATTTTTCGCTACGTGCGAATTTTCAACTTGCCCCCCGAAATCGAAGATAGGCTCATTGCGCAAGTGATGGGTCAGTTTGGAACCGTGAGACAACAGGTGAGAGAACGCTACCCTGCTGAATACAACTTGAGTGTCTTCAGTGGCGTCCGTGGCGTTCATATGGAGATAGCCAAGGAAATCCCAGCAAACATTTTCATCGGACATTTCCGTGCTCGTATTTACTACGACGGTTTGAAAAACCGTTGTTTTTATTGTAAGGAGGAGGGTCACCAGAAAGCTAACTGTCCCAAGCTGGCTGCCACATCAGCTTCAAACGGTCGTACAGCACAGTGGCGGCCCATGGTAGACCAGTCATTGTGCCAAGCCTCACGGTTCCTGTAATGGCGCCCAACATGCAGATTCTGAGCAGAAAGAAGGACGAGAATTCAAACCAAGCAGAACCCAGCGAACAAGCAACAAGAGTCACGAAGGAGTCCAGCAAACCTGAACACAGCCGGCAGGAAACCAGCATAGATTCCGGCAGCGAATCGTTGGAATCAACTAACTTGGAGCGAGCGAAGACGGAAGAGAAAATGCAGCCTATGGATGCGGATTCGAAGCAAGGACAGAAACGCGTAGCAACATCCACACCATCATCGCAGCTGGTGGATTCATCAACATCGGAGGAAGGTGGTGTGACCGATGCGGAAGGTTCCTTCCGTACCATGAAAAGTAAGCGAAACAAAGGACAGCAGAAGGTAATCGAAACAATAAGCAACCGTAAACAGTCGAAAAAAAATAAGTGATGAGTGAATGAGTGACTATATGTTAGTATCAGTTTCAGAGAGTGAGTGATTCTGAGTATGGTTTTCTTGCGTACAGTATGCACTGTTAATATCAATGCTATCAACACACACGTGAAGAAATCTCTTCTGAGAGATTTCGTGTGGAATAACGACATAGATGTCGTTTTTCTCCAAGAAGTAGCATTTGAAGATTTTGGTTTTCTCTCTTCTCATGCTGCTATCGTCAATATTGGAACTGAGCATAAGAGCACAGCCATTCTAGTGAGGAAAACACTGAAATTCGATAACGTTATTATGAGTCCAAATGGACGTATAACATCGGTGTCAGTTGACCATATAAATTTTGTTAATATTTATGCAGCTTCAGGTTCAGGCCACAAAAATGAAAGAAACGTTATGTTTACCTCTGATATCGTTCCACATATATCAACTGTTCAACAAAATGTACTGGTAGAAGACTTCAATTGTGTGCTGCTGAAAACAGATTCAAATAGTAAAAGCACAAATAATTGCGTTGGCCTGGAAACGTTGGTAAACACACTTCAGCTCTGTGATATAGAAAAGAAGAAAAATGTTCGAACGAATTTCACGTTTATTCGTGGCGACTCAAAATCACGATTAGATCGCTACTATGCATCATTGAAGTTCATTGGCACAGTTCAAACGATTACAACTAAAGCTGTTGCTTTTTCCGATCATCACGCTGTAGAGTTGAAATATCAAGTCCCTGAAAATGTGGTGAACCAAGTCCGCGGACGAGGTTATTGGAAAATCAATCCAAGTATCCTTCTGAATGAAAATGTTTGCGATTCATTGGTACAAACCTACCAAGATTGTAAAGCCAACATGATGTATCGTAATGACATCAATGTATGGTGGAATGATTTCGTTAAGAACAGAATCTCCAAGTTTTTCAAAAGGCAAAGTTTCCTTCTCAACCAGCAAAATCATCGAGAAAAAAATTTCTATTATGCGTGTCTGAATGAAATAATTGAAAAACAAGCGAATGGTGAAAACATTTACAATGAAATGTGTTTCGTTAAGTCCAAACTAATGGAAATTGAACATAGTAGGTTATCAAATTTAGGAATGAAAATCCACTCAAACTCACTTTTACAAGATGAAAAACTTAGTTTATTTCAATTGTCCTCCAGAATCAAAAGACAAACAGAGAATTCAGGATTTAGTTTGAATATTGAAGGCGTGGCAACTACTGAGAATGCTAAACTGAAAAATTTCTTGTTTGACCATTTTAGTAAGGTTTTCAAAAAAGAAAGCAATGAAAACAATTATGATGAAATTCTTGACCATCTTCATGCAAGACTTTCAGCAGAAGATGGAGTTTCTCTAATTAGACCTATCGAAAGAGAAGAACTGGAATCCGTTTTGAAAGAGGCAGCCAAAAAAAAGACCCCCGGTCCAGACGGTCTAACTTACGAGTTTTATTTACGTTTTTCCGATCTCTGTATCGATGATTTGCTCAAGCTTTTCAACAAATATCTGATTGACGGCGTGCGCCCGTCAAAAAATTTTGCAAAAGGAATTATATGCCTAATTCCTAAAAAGGGTGATCCACATGACATAGCCAACAAACGACCAATCAGTATGTTAAATGCAGATTATAAACTGTTTACCAAAGTTTTAGCAAACCGGTTGCATCCATTACTTGAAAAAATAATAGGACCTGGACAAACAGCATGTAATATGAAATACTCCTGTGTTGATAATTTGAAGGCTTTGCGGAATATAACTATTCGCGCAGGACAAACGAAAAGACTAAAAGGACTTCTCCTGAGTTTAGACTTGGAAAAAGCCTTTGACAAGGTTGATCATTCATTTCTTTGGGCTGTGCTAGAAAAGTTTTCATTTCCAGCTCAGTTCATCAGCTGTTTGAAAAATATGTACCATGGTGCCAGTTCAAAAGTTATCTTCAATGGATTTCTCACGAATGATATTCCTATCCATTCTTCAGTACGCCAGGGATGTCCGATCAGCATGGCACTGTTTGTCCTGTACATAGAACCGCTCATACGAATGATTAGTGATAATATTCGGGGTTGTTTTGTAGCTAACACTTTCATAAAGGTATTAGCCTATGCAGACGATCTCAATATTTTTATCCTCAATGATCATGAGTTCGACACGGTTCTGGAGATCATCAACTATTTTAGTATATATTCTAAAATAAAATTGAACTTCCATAAATCGCATTATATGCGGTTTAACAACTGCAAATCCGGACCGCACCAAATTCAAGAAAAGGAACATCTGAAAATATTGGGAGTTATCTTTAATGCAAAGTTCCAAGCAACAGTTTCAAAAAATTATGATGCAGTAATTCAAGCAATAGAGCACTGTCTAAAGACGCATTCTGATGGAAATTTGAATTTGGTGCAAAAAGTCTGGATTTTGAATACCTTTGTTTTATCAAAGATATGGTATTTGGCACAGGTGTTTCCACCTAATAAAAGCCACCTTGCACAAATAAATGCAAGTTGTTGGATGTTTTAATGGAACCGACAGATCTTTAAGGTTTCCCGTAATCAATTGTACCTGGATGAGAGTAAAGGAGGACTCTCTCTCTCTCTCATTGACCCTGTCCTCAAATGCAAAGCATTATTCGTAAAAAACGTTCTGTTTTCTGTCCATGATGAGGATCCAATCGATCATTTCATGATGATTCAGAATCACAACAATTTTTTAACGGCCAACGCAAGAGAATGGTTATCTTACGCTTTAGAGATAACCTCAAATCCTTTATTGACTTCCACAAAGTCCATTTATAATGCTCTACTTGCAGAGCAAAGTTGCATTGTAAAGGTAGAGAAGGAAATGCCTGACCTTCAATGGGATATAGTCTGGAAAAACTTTAGCAAATCATTCCTATCATCTAACGCTAAAGAAGGACTTCACATGTGTTTGAATGATATTGTTAGTACTAAAGTTAAGCAGTTTAGAAACCAGATAAGAGGAATAAGTTCTGATAGTTGTGAGTTTTGTGGACAGCTAGACACAACAGAGCACCGTGTTAAACAATGCATAGGATCAGAAGAAATATGGAGTTGGACACATGAATTGATTGTGAAGAGACTAAAATTAAGTTTTGATGATCCTGAAGAAATTATTGGTGTTTCTATGAATACGGCAGCCTGCCAAGAAAAAGCAGCACTCTGGTTTGTTTGTGAAGCAATTGCGTTCAACTTGAAAAATTTTGGAAGGAATAATAGAATGTATAAGTTTCAACAATATCTTCGACAACAACGATGGAATAATAAGGACGCAGTACACAAGTGTTTTAAAAATTGTTTGTATGTATTTTAAAAGATGTGTTAAATAAATAAAAAAAAACACATAAGAGAGTCACTAAGTTATATAATTTTTAGCAGCATAAGATCGTCCTTGGCATTAACAGGTTATTGGAAAAGTGGTGCCAGTAAACAGAGTAAGCCGAAGGTATCTCGAGTGTGGAAAATCTGGCATCCACGCCTTACCATGCGACAACAGCGCAGCGTCTTTTGTTTGCTTACGCAATTGTTCGCTTCCTCCCACGACCTCGCCCCAAATGTTTCCACAATACCGTTCCGAAAGTCTAATGGAGCCTGATGAATACATGCGGAAATTTTTAATGTTTCAATTGACGTTTTTAAATTGCTCGCAAGGGGTGCTGCGTGCGGTTCGAGTGTTTGTGTTTCATTTTGTGACGATGTGCTGCTGCCTTCGGCATATAAATTTGCTTACCTTGGAGTTTTGGGCCTGGGGAGGCTGGGGGCGAATCAACTTTGCGGTTTCAGGCAGAACCGAAACGACGCCATCAGGATCACCATTATCACTGAAAACTGATGGCAGAGCTGGGCCTTGGTAGGGCTTCCCTCCATGTGCCCCCACCCCCGAAAGCCAAAAGGCGCCGTTTTTACAGGCGTAATCTCTTATTTACGATAATGCTTCGGTATGCGGTTTTCTCGACCTTTCCGACGGATCTGCTTTGTCTCTATACGCTTACCGGCCATATTGAAAAACAAGACTCCGTCCCTCCGACCCTTGTTACGTTGAAAAAGCAAATGCGGATAAGAACCCCCTTCCCCTTCCTGTCATAGGAGACTGCTGCATGAATTTTAAGGTGCCTAATGAACATAAACCTCTTTAGGAGCACGATGTGGCTGACTGAACTTCGAATTCGGCGCCGTCGACGGTGGAAACAGACAAAACATTTAAAGGCTGGGATAGATCAAATGTAGTGTGGGTGGACCAGATTATAAAGAAGCTTCTTATTACGTAAAAATCATGCGAGTTGTCTGAGCCATATGCTTAATGATGTTAATTGGTACATAAAATTACGGCTCGGTGCATGTGGTAGGAGAATATTATCTGCAAACAATTTGTGTCTCTGAGATACCCACCGAATGCAATCTTGCATAGAGGGAGATCCCTTAGTACCGGACACCTAAGCCGATAAATTCGTAATTCGAAAATTATTGGTTTCATGCGACCATGTGATCCATTTATGATTAATATTATGTTTTTTGCAGCAATCAAAAATATATTTCGAAAATGTACACAGCGAAAAATCTTAAATTTATATGGCACGTGATCTTCTATGATAATCATGTTAAACGAGTTATAATTGAATATTCAACGATAAATAGTGTTAGCTGTCTCATTGCATTCGAAAATGCTTGCAATCTTGAGTGAAACTGAAATATTTCATGATCTTACATTCAACATTCGCCAATATTGCATGCTTTCTTGCATTTTGAAAGTGAAATTGCAAACAAGAATGCTCGGTTTACGCGATTTTACGCTGAATATTCTGCCAAAAATAATGCACATCGATGGATCGACGGCTTATCATTCCATGTGCATTATTTATGATTGAATTTTCAGCGGGAAAATCATGTAAACCGAGCCGTTTTGCATCCAACATTCTTTGAGAGAAGACGTTTCGCGTGCAATATCAAGGAATTTGGTAACAATGATGGATAAGATAGATGTGTTTAGAGGTTATATCATTAAATAATACATGAGAAATGGCTTTGCATGATTGAAACTAAAATAACGTTACGTGTAAATTTAAGATTTTTCTGGTGTGTATAATTACGACTGCATTTTGATGGCGCTTTTTTGTACCAAATTTACCAATCTTAAAAGGTGGCATCCAATACGAGACACAATCTGAAATCTAGAATCCTGTAAATTATTGAAAGTATTCACTCCATAAAAAGAGCCAATGCCAATTCAATGTTTGTAGCTTGTTTTTTTTTCTATTTCTATAATGCGATTTTTAGCCCTGTACTAGTTCATCTCAGGATCGACGAAGGAAGTAATCACTATAACTTCTTACGTAATTAGTGACTATCTCAGGTATGGGATTCGATCCCAAGTCCTCGGCGTGAGAGGCGTGTGTTATAATCACTATTTACACCAGGTCCTTCCCCCAGTGATGATGGTGTTTAATTTGCTCAAAAACAACGAGCTATGCACTCGGTTACCAATGGCTCCAAGGGCGAGATCATAAGTTATACGAGAGAATCTAAATCCGTCGACTTCATACAAACGATTTGTATGGAGTGTACAGATTTCGTTCCCCCACTGTACATGCATGTATCGTAGGTGTCAGGTCGTATACCATTTAATGAGAATTGTCTCCTTTTCGATCGCTATCCAATTAGAGTTATCACACTTAACATGGGCTTTTAGAAAAGATTGGTACATCCTTCAACAGTCGAGAGTTCCTGACCACTTCCTTGCGGTAGCTAGACATTGTAAAAGTTGAATTGATTACTTATAGATCTGCAAAGATTCTGCTTTTTCTTATTGAATAGCATCAACAAATCTTTGGTGAGAATATTAAATAAACTTTCAGTTGATGTTAAGTTTTATTATAAGGGATGGACCTGGAAATCGACTTAAGGTTTTCTGACTCTTTTTCTTTTGCTGAATAAAAAAAGATAACTTTCGCAATTTCATTTTTTTTTTGGGTATTAAATCCTGGCCAGCCGAAGATGTTTTCGTGCTGAATATTTTCTCAACTTCCCCAGATATCTTTGCGATAGTCTATCATGTCATAGGCGTAGCCAAGGTTTCCATTAAAGGAGGCCGGGTGATCTCAAAAACTTATTAACGAATTTCATGCAAAACTGTCAAGCTTTGGAGATCATCCGCATCATTTTTCTTTTATATTAAACAAAGTGGAGTTCAAAATGCGTCATGAATCAATTAACATAGACCACCGGCGCCATGCCGGCAACCCCGCTACTTTGCACGTCATTGACATGCTCACACCCCGACATCATCCCACTGTGGCAAAATGCACCACCATGGGTTTGCTGGTTCGAAAAAAGAAAGGCCCTTAGGGGGACTGGGGGTAGTTTGCCCACGTTAAGGAAAACAGCGGTTTTAAATGTGAAAAATTAAATACTGCTCATTTTTAATTATGGCCGGATAAACAAACATGTTTTCTATCAAATAGTAGAAACTGCTAACCATTTTTGCTTTTCTGGGGTTTATAAATTATTTAAAAAAAAATGCTTGCTTAACTGCATATGTATTGTTTTGCGAGGTAAAACGCCCCACTTGAGTTCGGTGTTATACTTATGACACACTTGTGGTATACGTACCATGGTACAATTATCTTGAAATGGGTTCCATGCTGATAATTGTCTTCATTCAAGATAGCCTTGGAATAATTTTCTTGACAACTTGTACCATGGTACATGTATCAGATATCTGTCCAAGGTATTAGCCGTGCTGAGAACGTACGCACACAATCATACTTGTTTATCTGTTGCATACATTCGGGCGTTTGTTCAGATGTTATTGCTCAAGAATAATGTATACTATGCTGATGCGAAAAATGTACTTTCGTAAGGTTCCAATTCGTGCAAAACTTCAACGTGGCATTACGTTTGGTAGAATTTGTATTCCAACGGCTGTTTTGGTGTTATGAAATAGGGGTGGGCGTTTTGCCCCACGAGTTGATTAAAGTTTAGATAGTTCGATAAGCTTTTTTAGGACAAATTTAACATATTTTTTACATGTAATTCAAACTATGACAGTGCAAAAGTTGGATCTCGGCAATAGTTTTAGAAATTTGGATATTCATCGACCTAAAACATGACATTGAAAATCGCACAAAATTGCGATGAAAACAGCGAAAAACGTTTTTATACGTTTTTATCGATTTAATTGAGAAAAAACACATTAAAATATAGTAGGAGAAGCATTTTTATCAATTTTTTATGATGTAGAGTGAAAAAAATCATTCTAAAATACATCGTTCGTCCAAATCGATGGTGGCGCGTTTTATTTATTTATTTATTTATTTATTTATTTATTGATTTATTTATTTATTTATAATAAGGTCTGTTCATCGTAGTCGTAGTGATAAAACTTAATCTTGGTTTACATACACCCGATTCTGTTTTTGCACGGATTTTTTTTACACGGCCGTGTAAAAAAAGTTTCCATACAATTTTTTCCGCCAAAACCTTATTTTTGCATGAAACGTCGAGAAATGTTGTTACTTTTTTTGCACGGTTTTTGAAATTTTGAACTGAAAACTTTTTTTTCACGGTACGCATCCTCCGTGCAAAAACAGAATCGGGTGTAATTCGTTTAAACGTCGTGACAAATAATTGCTTTAAAGTAGCTCTAGAATAGTGGAAATCGAAAACGGAAGCTACGCGGTTGAAAATTCTCAGCAGACGGTGATTCCACAATTTGAACTGTAGTTTGTGCGGCGGAACTGATTCCTAAAAAGTGAATTGTTTCACAAATGTCGGATTCTCGCTTAAAACGGTAGATATCTCAGAATAGCAGGACAATCTATACGCGCCGACAATATATCAGAAATACACAGAGCACACGTAACGCTTCTTCGGCAGCTTAAAGTGTCCAATCCAATTAACTGGCAACGAGCTTCGCAGGGTGGGAGTTCAAAACGGTTTTGTCACGGTAGATTTCGCAAAGCCCAACGAATAAATCTGCGTTGAACTCTTTCCATCCTATCAGATCCGTTCAGATAGCAAGGGTTC
Source organism: Aedes aegypti (assembly GCF_002204515.2). NCBI lineage: Eukaryota > Metazoa > Arthropoda > Insecta > Diptera > Culicidae > Aedes > Aedes aegypti. The sequence continues at coordinate 77,785,339 of NC_035107.1, forward strand.
CAAACAGTATTCTAGCACTGAACGGACTAGGGCACAATACAGGGATTTCAGGCAATACATGTCTCTAAATTCCTTCCCTATCCGAAAGATGAGTCCAAGATTCCTTGACGCCTTCTCAGTTATGTAGGATACATGTTGCTTGAAAGTCAATTTGGAGTCCAGTATCACACCAAGATCATTCATACAGCTTTCTCTGCTTAACCTTTCGCCAGACAAACTGTATTCGTAGAAATCTGGGTTCTGACTTCTAGAGAAGGAAACTACAGCGCATTTCTTAGCATTCAAAACCATCCTATTCAGATCACACCAATTTGCAAATATGAGTAACTGCTTTTGTAAAAAACTCGCATTGTTTGGTATTGCAATTTTCAAGAAAGTTTTGAAGTCGTCTGCGTATGATAGGCGAGGTTCTTCCAAAAGCTTATTTACATCGTTCAGATAGAGGATGAAAAATAACGGTCCCAGATGGCTTCCTTGGGGAACTCCAGACGATGCAGCAAAGCTGTCCGAGAGATGGTCTCCAATCTTAACGTTGAGTAGACGGCCGGTCAAATAAGAGCGAAACCAGTTTAGAACGGCTCCGTTCGAACAGCTTTGAAACAGAGCAGAGGGCAGAAATGCCACGGTAGTTGTCGACGTTGCTCTTGTCGCCCTTCTTGTGTACAGGAAACATGTATGCATTTTTCCATTACGATGGGAAAGTACCGGTATTTACAGAAAGTTGGAATGTATGCTGAAGAAGAGTGACTAGGTTCTCGATGGATTTCTTCAGCAGAACGGAGGGTATACCATCAGGACCACATGATGAGGACGATTTTAGGTGGGATGCTGCTTCGATGATCATGGCGTTACTTACATTTACTGCATTCAGCGAAAGGCCACTGAGTGGTACATTGGAAGCGGCAGCAACTATTTGCTCCGTCTCCAGTTGTTCATTGGTGAAGACCCCAGAAAACTCTGTGGCAAAGAGCTGACAATGTTCAAATTCGTTCGATCCTTCGATATCATTCAACTTCATCACTGATGGTAATCCATTCTCTTTCTTCCGACATCTTACGTAATTCCAAAACATTTTGGGTTCGCTTTCATTGACGCTTGCAAATTCCGCAGATAAGCAGAATAACAGGCCTTACTCATGTTCTAATACAGACCATTAATTTGCAAATAGTACTCTTTCAATGGAAGCGTTTTGTATTTAGAATAATTTCGTAGGGCTGCCCTTTTTTCCCTTTTTAACCTGCGCAATTCACGAGATTGCCAGGGTGCATGTTCAGATGCTTTTGCGGCCTTTCTGGGAACATGTCTGTCAACAACGTAAGATAAAACGTTTGAAAAAGTTTGCGTAGCTCCTTCAACGTTTTCGTGGTCAAGTATACTGTACCAATCAATTGAGTGAAGTACATTGCTGATACTCTCGTAATTTGTCTTATTGAAGTCATAGTACACAGACTCAACGGTCTCTGTTAATGTAACCAATTCATTATTGTTCAACATTAAAAGGAGTGGAGGGTGATGCGGAACAAATTTCACTAGAACATTTGGGGCATTCGAGATATCTGGAGCAACATCCTGAAGACTAGCGAAACACAGGTCTCAAGTTTGCCCGTTTTCGTTAACACAATCGTTGGTTCCTGGTCATTTGGCCGAATGCCATTTGGCCGAAAGCCGTTTGGCCGAATTAGGAAATAATAGTGAATTACAGTTAGAATGTTATTGTAGTGAGTTTCAAAGCTGAATTTCAAAGAAATTATTCAACTTGTAATGTAAGCAAATAATAATGTAATGTAACCGGTAATAGCTGCCAGCAGAAGTTTTTGCAATGTGTTAGTAGTCAGCTTTTGACAGTAACTAAAACGGTTCACGACTTATTACCTGCTGCAGCACTGGATTGCTTCGATCCCTCGAATCGTATAAGTCACGGTAAAAAGAAGCAAGGTATTATACTCCGAAAAATGACATTTGGCAGTGACGTCATTCCTATCGCAAACTCGAACGAGTGCAAAAGAAAGCAAAGCCTGCTCTCCTTTACTATCCTCAAGGCCTCATGTTTGACGATAGGAATGACGACACATGTTTTGATGGAAAGTCGTTGTTTACACGAGGGAATAGCCTACCTTGTTGTGTCTACCGTGGTATAAGTAAATTATTTCACAATTCTTCTTCTTCTCCTTTCTGGCATTACGTCCTAACTGGAACAAAGCCTGCTTCTCAGATTAGTGTTCTTATGAGCACTTCCACAGTTATTAACTGAGAGCTTTATTTGCCGATTGACCATTTTTGCATGTGTATATCGTGTGGCAGGTACTCTATGCACTGGGAATCGAGAAAGAATCCCGGAAGAAGATGTTATCCGGCCACGTTTCACTCAACAAAGCCACGTCCTTTAGTGTTTTGGGAACACCAACTTTGAAAGTAACAAAGCTAAGAGTCGATGGATCTTTGTTCTTGGCAACCAACCTTACGACTTTCGGATCCACTTCAGTAGATGACATCATGCATTCCTTGACAAAGGCAACTATTTCGCTGTCTGAGGTACTGGGCTCAAATGCAGACAAATAAAGCCAGAACAGATCCTCGGGAGGACGCACTGTTTTAACCATTTCGGACGCTGCTTTGGAACCACGAATGATAGATGGCTTGATAGTTGGCTGAGCATCCTCACGTATCCGCTTCGGTGTATTGGGAATAGTTTGAATTCCATCCATCATAAGTTGTTCCGTTGTTAGTGTTGTTGTGATTTGACAAGATATTCATGACCAAAACTTCTGTATTGATTGGCGGGCCATGAGCACCATCAGAGGCTCAATCCACGAGGGCAATGGATACTCGCCGCAACAATCAAGCCAGAGGGCAGGTTACAAGTTCCCGAAAATTGAATTCACATGCATTTCATAGAGGAATGACTCCTAAACTTCTCCTGGCCGCTCGCAAGTATTTCTCCAAGTAATCAAACATAAATGCCCCTGGATATTGTCTACGGATTCATGTAGAGATTTTTCATTGATTTGGTTTTGATTTTCCCTTCTCTGGTTTTGAATATTCAAAAAGTTTTTCCTGAATCACCTCAAGGTAATCGATTGCTTTAAAAATAGAAGGCTTACAAGTTCCCTTACCAATATTTATGAAGAGATTCCTCCATGAACGATTCAAAAGTTTTTTTTTTCTGAACTCCACCCAATATTGTTTATGAGTTTAAATAACAGTGCATCTTTTTTTTCAAAGATGGCTTCAAATAATTCTTCTCAAATTCATTTAGGAGTTACACTCTAAATTCCCCTAAAAATTTATTCAAAGATATTATTAATGTATTTCAACAATCAATTGAAGATTTTCCTAGAAACTCTTTTTAATTTCTTCCAACTTTTTTTGTGGTATACTCAAGACATTTCCTGAAACATTATTTCTTGTAATTCCACATGAGTTCCAGAATAAAAAAGAATCACAAAGTTCTTTCCTGTGGAATTTCTATAAAGATTCTTAATGAATATGATCAAAATTTCCTTCAGAGCTATTTTTGAGAAATTTTTTATTTCGGAACGCTAATACTTTACCATATATATTCTTAACGGATTTGTTTAGAAACTTCTTTTATATATGAATGTATTCATCAGGAGTTCTTCTTTAAACTTCCCAAAAGATAATTTGGAAGAATTTTTCAGTCCTTCACTTACAGATTTATTAATAAATGTTCCCAAAAATGCCCAAAAAATCATTGTGGAGTTTCTTATGATATTCTTTCTATAGATACTTCAGAAATCCTTTAAGAAACTTCTTCAGATCCTTCAGAACTTGTTGAAGCCAAGAAGCCATTTGCTGTAAAAAACAAATCATACGAATTCTGCAGAGGAAGTTTTTGCATTCTAAGAGGTATTCATGGATAAATTATTGTAAATCCTGAAGGATGCATAAGATGAAGTCCTGAAATATTTTAAAATTGAATCGTTTTTTCTAATGCACCTGTGCAATGATTCCTGTATGAATATTTGGAGAAATCGTCAGAAAAAAAAACATTAGATTGTTCCTAGGGAAACTACCGAATTAATTCTTGGGCGAATCACTTCCTAAATTATTTTTCCGAAGGAACTCATGAAAGATTTCTGAATATAATTAAGAATTTTTATTGTTTGTAAATATTTTTTTTAGAATGCCCGAAAATTTATACAGAAAAATTCCTACACAAATTCCAAATCTGTGAGGTGCTCTTCAAACTTCTTCAAGATCGAAAGGTATTTCTGGAGAAATATCTTCGAATTTAGTTAAACTATTTAAACTAAATTACATTCAAAAATCTCTTAAGCAATTTCTCGGGAAATCCCTGACTAAGTCAATGCAATTTTTGGAGATGTTCCTTGTAAAATTCCTGTGGAAAATTATAGGAGACATGCCTGAAGGAATTTTTTGACAATCTTTGTAGTTTCTGGTAAAATTGCTCACAATGGTCAAACAATTTAGCAAGGAGTTAATTCTGCAAAAAAATCCAGAAAAACTTAACGGAATTTTTGAAAAAATCTTTGAATGACTTGTAGGAGAAAGCATAAGAGATATTCTTGAACATTTTTTTTTAGTCATAGTTTCAATTTCATTAAAAATATATAAAAAAGTTGAAAGAATCGGAACTTTTTAAAGAATATTTGAAGAAGTTCTTGAAGTTATTCATAAATCAAGCAGTTTCTAAAGGAATATCTTAAATTTACAAATAACTGAAAGAAACATAAATATACTCAACTGATTCCTCATTATATAGATTTCCTGATTTATCTTCTGACCGAGTTCAAGAGGAATATACAAATGAGAGATATACAAACAATTTCCGAAGAAACCATTTTGAGCGCATTATCGGAGGAATCCTTTAATCATCCCTATGAGTTCTTTGTTAGAACGCTTGAAACAATTCATGAAGCCTTGACCAGTTCAGGTAGCACTTAAGGTGAAGCGGCGTGTAAGTCAAAGAATCATTAGAACCATCATCGATGTAATAGTAGTAGTTTCGCCTTTCCATGTATATTTTCAAAACAAACAAACAAAAAATATAACATTTGTGTTAAGCATATTTTTATGTAAATACATGGGAAATTTTGTAGATTGACGAGTATTGGAAATCAAAATCAACTCTTCAATCGTACATATCAAAAGAAAATATTACAATTTAATGAAGGGCAACGAAATTTCTCTGTTTTTAATTGGATTTATCGCATATTTTTGTTATGCATCGGTACGGTTTATGTTTGCAAGGGATGACGGTGTTGCCAGGTGATTGGTGACAGATTTTTCTAGCAATTGTTATATGCTTGTTTTCGGAACATTTGCTGCATATCATAAAAACTTATCATTTTGCAAATAATTTTCCATCACAAGATCACTGATTTAATAAAATTTTAATGATTTTTGTGATCAATTCACATTAAATGCTACGATTTTACAGATAGCAACTCTGACATCACTGCGCTCAACGATCGCGATGATTGTGCACACACGATAGACGCGTCCCGACGCATCCCGACGCATCGCACTGTGGAGCTTTTCAATTATTTTGGGTGGTCCAAATTGATAAACTCTTGGTATGATTTTTACTTCGTAGAGATGGTTTTAGTAATTTGAGAGAATCGAAAAACAAACAACGTACGAATTTCAAGTTTCTATGCTTTGCCCAACCTATCCGCACTGAAAATCAATACAACAGAAAAAAAAGTTGGATATTTTAGACTATAAACACAGGCATGTCTCAGTGTGCGGTGGCGGCGTCGATTCGCAGCAAGTGAAAACCACCGCCATAATAGTTTTGAGTGTTGCGGTTGATAAAACTTTATAAATATTTGATTCCCGTTTGAAATGTGTTCCTTTAAGGGAAGTGAATGAAAGATTTGTTTAGTGGAAGTGTAGTGAACGCAATATGAAATCCAAAACACAAATGTTTGCTGCAGAATTACAATGGAAAAGGTAAGCACTTTCTATTTACAAGTGTAGTTGTGTGAGGCAATGAAATGCGGCATAAAATCGGAGATTTTTTTTGAGAATATAAATCTCATGTATATTGTCGCTAAATTGATAATGCTGTACCTGAAAGTGTTGGTTAAATATTGAAATACCACCTGAAGCATTTTTCTTCGCATAAATTATCCATTAAATCAGGTGATAATCAGTTATATTTCATCGATGTTGCAAATACCAATACTATCATAACAATATGTTAATGATTTTGGAAGAAGCCATTTTGTGATGACGCACCAAAAGGCCTTAAAAGGTACATTCCTTAAACAAAAATCTGGAGTTATTGCCGAAGAACCATTGAAGAAATTTGAATTATTCCGAGTAACGATTTCTGGAATAAATCTTGTAGTGATTATTTATGAAACCAATGAAGAATCGAAAGATAAACATCTATTAAAATCTGAGGAGAAATTCCTTGAGAATATGTGGAGCTACCTCTTATCCAATTTTTTGACATGTTATTTGATGGATTCTTGGAAGAATCCGTTTTAAGATTACTTGGTCGGCGTTAAGTCAGAAGGGACCAAGTACAAAACTTGGGAAATTTGGCTTATTGTCTCATTAGATGTGAAATTACCTTACCTCCGTTACACTTTGATCAGATTTGATGAATGCTGTAAATTGCGAGAGATATGTAATAAATTTACTTTGGATGATCAATAAAAATCGATAAAAAAGTGCAGTCAGAGTGGACCAAGTGCTTATTACCATAGCAGCGAAAATGCTCAGCACGCTGAGGAATGCGAGGAAATGCAAAACATTTCAAGCGATTTGTCAGATTTTTCGACATTGAATGATTCTTCTACTTATCCTTCAATAGAAATTTTTAAATATTACTTAATTCGATGCATTTGATTTTGATTTTTGACCATTTACCATATTCGGATCGGTGGTCAGAAATTGCAACAATTTCTGTGCAGACAGAGCGGACCAAGTGTTGAAAAGCAATAATCTAATTGATTATTGCATTTTTTTAGTCAGATAGAAGTTTTGGTAGTTCTATGGTGTATGTATGGCATGTCCTAGGACCCGCTTATTGGACCAGCATATTCTGGTCGGTACTCAAGATTTTCACTTGACTGAACGCATATTTGAATATTTCTGGTCCTCAATGCCCTGACCCTGCAATACCTTAATTTTCAAGCTATCGTAATGCCACTGATTTAGGTATTGACTATATGGATTATTGGAGATTTTACTATAATGGTGTCGCAGGGTCTTGATAATCTGCTTATCTTGGAGATATGCACCCAGTATGACCATGCAAGCATTGAATGATTGTTATTTTCCTAGAAATTGTTCAGTCAGAGTGAACCAACTCACTAAACGGTGGTCTTTAGTTCAGACAGAGTGGACCAAGTACACATAGTCCATCAAAAAATCGTTCTATCAGAGGCTGGGATTATGATTTTTCATGATTATTACTTCACATTATATTGTTTGAAAGTAACACTAAGATGGGCAGAAATATAGAACCAAAATCTAAATGAGTTCAAAAATTACAGAGCGTCAGACTTTAAACCCATTTTTCTCAAAATATCAAAAATGTCACTTGGTCCACTCTGACTTAACGCCGACCACTTGGCAGATCTTTTTTGATTCCATTAAATATTGTTGACATATTACGCTCAAGATATCTTGAAGGCTGTTGATAGAATCGTCAAAAGGTATCCTGAGCAGAAGTCTAATTGTTTGATGAAAATGAAGAATTCTTCAGAAATTTAATCAGAACGCAATTATTTTTGAAATATGAATGTTGAAGGCAACTTCTGAGAAATATAAACATAAGCTCAATTTCCATGGCATTTTTTCTTTTCATTGGCCAAGGAGCAAGGCAAATCCAAATTCTCTAAATAATTTATGAAAAGCTGATTTTGAGAAGGACTGTATGATAAAAAATTACGCATATTGCTTGGGGGTCTGTATTTTTATTCATCTTACTTTTATTTTATGTGATTGATGAAACACATACGTGAAAAATGAATTAAATGTGTTTTGAAACAGTGGTGAAAATTACAACAATATTATATAATAAATAAAACCGTCCTACACCGGGGTACAGGAGATGCTTGACCAAAATTGAAGATTTTCCACATTCAGTTCAAATATGGTACAAAATATATTCCATATTCAAAATATTATATAGTACTATTACTTAAGTTATAACTTAAAGGGACACGTCAAATTTTTATCGGTTTAAAATCATCTCTGTTTCATTAGAAAGGCATTTCAAGGATGCGTTGTTTTACAGTGTAGAATCTACACAAACATTGCGCTTCATAATGGCCTCCGTTTATTGTAGTACACCATCTTTATTGGACCAATGACTTCTCAGGCTGTGAACCATTTCACCAACTCGTTTAACTATTAGTTGAAATTTGACACTTCGATAGTTATTTACCCTTAAATGGTTAAATTGAACTTCGCGGTCGACCCATTTAAGCTTTGACAGTTGAGTAGTTATTTCAGAACAAAGTTAGTTATTCTCAAATTCACTGGAGCAGAAAATAACTTTCGAACTGTCAAGTTTAACCATGCTCCAGAGCAAACCATGCTCCAGAGCAAACGGGACAATGTGATAATACCTAGAAAAGCACGGATAGTTTTTAAATTTTTGTAGATGTCAATCACTTTTGAAGGATGGGTAAAAACATTGTTTTTATTTTTATTTTAGAATAATTTAGTAATTTAAAGAAAAATTATCTAAATTTCCTACACAATTCTTTACAAACATTTTCGGTGACTCATCCCAAAATATCCATCATGATTTTTGTGAAGATTTTTCGAGGTTTGCTTACTATTTCCAGAACCTTATATGTAGGTCTCAGAGTTTGTGAATTGCGAAAATTACAGGGGTTTAAATAAATGCAAAATATAGCTTTTTCCTTTCTGTTCTACAACTACCCTGTTTTCTTAGAATCTTCGAAAAATAACGATAACGTTTAGGAATATGGAAAATTTCAAGTTCATTTTTCAATAAATTATGAATGGTTAGGATTTATTGAAGAATATTCGGATAAAATGTACAAGTTAATGATAACAGCTTATGAATACCCACCCCTTCACACTCTTATATACCGAAACAACATTTTCTTTAATCCGATAGAAACACATGGTTGACCTCTACGTGCATTTCGTGTCAATTTTGGCCAACAAACCCTCTCCCCTTAATGACCACGTAGTTTATGAACTAGCCCTAAGTTGAAAACACATTAGTTTATTTCGCGAAATTTATCATTCCAATACATGATTTCCCATTTACTCCTCTAAATTCAATTTACGAACTTCAAAAAAAAAAGTTAGGTAATTTGCATTAACGTAAAAAAGACTTCGTGAATTGAGGTTTAAGTGTAGAAGCAATAAATTCTGAGTCTTCTATATGAAGTAAAATATAAGATGACTTCTTCCGTTTTTTTTAAAACCATCCAAAACTCATACAACACCATCAAGTCTTCTTCTAGATACATGATAAGAGGGCATTATAGGAACGTAAACATCGATTCACAAATCTCGATAGGGCTCTACTCGCCGAGCACGTCCCAAAAATATCAATATTGCATAGCTCTCAAACGATTTTAATAATCCCGAAGTTGCCATCATGTTTTTAAAAACGGTCATCATGGATTTAGAATTTTTTTAATTCAAAGCCACTTTGAAACTAATCAAACTTATCGATAACAATATGAAATTATCTAAATGATCTGGATCCAAAGGTACAAGCATATATCTGTAGAGCTGAGAAAGAAGAACTCGAATCATAAATCAGAAAGAGAAAATTGGAAATACAAAATTTATTGCTCTGATCAGAGAGCAGTCAACTAATCCGACCAGTACATTACAACAAAATTGTAGCTCAATTATATCAAGATTTATTACAAGTAACGAATTTTGTTTCATTTTTGTTAGAAGCGCTTTGAGTTGATGGAGGAAATTATAACATAACGAAAACAAAACCAGTTATAACAACAAAGGCTGTTTTAAATTTGTTTCAATCTAAATCATAATTATAACACAATTGTAATACACAATTTATGTGCAGTTGCTTATAACAAATTTTGTTACAGTTATTAACAATAACAAAATTAGTTACATTTCTATTTAATTTGAAACATTATGAGTGACATTTTTGTTTAAATTATAACTTATTTTGTTTTGTGTAGAGGAAATTTTGTTATATTTTTTGTTGTTTTAACTACTAACCATTTTGTTAGAAAAAACGCGCTGTCTGATTTACAAATTCTGTTACAACTTTGTTGCAATCCACTGGTCGGAAACGCAATTTGTTTACAGAATATTTTGTTCGTCTTGGAGTTCATTTTTTTATTAAGTCTGCTGAAATATTTCCTCTTCACCCATCAATAATGCTTTGCAGTGCGAATCATTTCAATTTAGCCTACATTTTTTCCCACACAAATCCAACTTACCTTTGTCAATCTCTGAAAGTTTGGTCAACTTTGTCGTGCAAGGCGTTTCTTTCCGGGAACGAAGTCGAACATCTCCAACCATCTCACATTCGCAAACGGAAAACTTTGCCAGATTTTGCAATCATAAAGAAACATTCGTACGTACACACGCACACCATCCCCGAAGAAGAGAGAGAATTTTCCCAAGAAGTAAAACACGTATCTATTTATGTTTAAAACTCGTGCCGTGTAGCCAGCTTTGCGTCAGGATTTTTTTTATTCTGCAATATTTTTAATTTTCTTTCGGACTTTCCAAGCAACAACGCTACACGTTTTGCGTGCAAATGCTCGAGGCCTGCCCGTCTTCATGGTTTGTGTGCTACAGGATACGAATCAATATTTACAATTTGTTATTTTGTACATCAAGCTTATTTTCTCTGCCGACTTTATTAAAAACTTTCGCTGCTGAACTCGGGATAATACTGTCTGGCTGTGTCGATTATTCTTTTTTTTTCTCTCATTTTCAATCATTTTGTGGTGCTGAAAATTTATAGAGCAACTTCGTTGAATTTCGGAACATAACTAGTATAACCAAGAAAACGAAGAAAAGTTATTGAATCAATTATTTTAATTTCATGATTTAATGATTCGTTGTGGTTCTCTGATTCTTTTGATTCTTCGGATTTTTCGATTCTTAGATTCTTCTGATTCTTCTGATTCTTGTGATTCTATTATTCTCTGTTTCAATGATTCTCTTATATTTTGATTATCTGGTTCTGTACTTTTCCATTACTCAATTCTCACTTCTTCTGTCAAAATTCAAACCCACAATAATCAACTAAATTTCAACGAACAGTTAACGAATTAAAGCATGAAATTACTATTGCCGGAAAGCTCCTTCCCCTTACATGATTATGCAAATAATTAGCTAACAAAAGAGGGAAAATCACGTATCCGAACAGAAACTCACGTTCCTTCCCAGCGGTTCCGTTTCGGATATTTCAGCGAAGTTAAACTCGCGCAATCCCCCTCATATGAATAGGATTGTGTCAGTGCAAAATTCTGTCTATGCGTGTGTGTATGTTCGTGTGATGTCAAACTTTTCTCCGGCTGAATTGAATTAGCAGCAGCTTCCTCCGGCATCACGGATGATGTCGGTTACCACTCTTTGATTGGGAGAGGGGTGCGATTGAACTCCACCAAAATGCTATATTCTGATGCGTCGTCGTCGTCGTCGGAATTCCGAGGTTGCGTGCTTTCCATGTTTGTGGGGTAGATTCGGGAAAAGACCAACTTCCATGGCCCGAAATGACGACGTTGGAGCGAACGGGAGCCAATGGCCCCCACTTCCGGTGTATTTGCCTTCATTATAGCAGTACTGTTGGATTCAGGATTGGAGTCAAATTGAGCAAACTGGTGATGATTAGCAGTGGTATAACTGGAATGAGAGAAAATGGAAAAAGGGGTACGTTTAATACTTAGAACTCGCTTATTGAGAAAATTTTATTTTTCACAATCCTTATATTATTGAGCATTACAAGTTGAATGAATTTGAAGTAAAAATAAATTTTATTGCCAGATCACCATTCGATTGCCATTCTATTCTCATATGTTTGTTATACGATTGCCATTTGATTGCCAGTCAATTATCATTCATTATAATTTGATTTTCCTTGAATTACTACTTGATTGCTGTCCTTTGCCATTCCATTGTCATTTGATTGTTATTTGATTGTCATTCGGTTGCCATTCAGTTGCCATTAGACTGCCGTTCGATTGCCATTTGTTTGCCATTCAGTTTACATTCAATTCTCATTGAATTACCATAAGATTGCAATTACATTGCCATTCGATTGCTTTTCTATTGCCACTCTCATGTCATTCGATTGCAATTCGATTGCCTTTCAAATGCCATACGATTGTCGTCCGATTGCCATTCGATTTCCCCTGGATTGCCATTCGAATGTGATTCGATTGCCATTCGTTTGCCATTCGATTGCCATTCGGTTGCCAATTTATTGCCATTCATATGTCATTCAACTGCCATTCAATTGCCAATATATTACTATTCGATTGCTATTCGATTACCATTCGATTGTCATTCTTTTGTCATTCTTTTAACATGCAATTCTGTTGCCATTCGTATGCTATTCGACTGTCATTCAATTGCCAATAGATAACTATTCGATTGCCATTCTGTTGCCAATCTATTGCCATTCGTATGCCATTTGACTACCATTCGATTGCGATTCGAATGCCATTCGATTGCCATACGATTGTCATTCGATCGAACATTTATTGAAATTTGATTGCCATTCGATTGTTGCTCGATTTCCATTCGATTACCATTTGAATGCTATTCGATTGCCATGCGATCGCCATTCGATTGATATTCAACTACTATTTGATTGACATTCCCGTTCTTCTTCCTATCACATGTTTCAATTTAATTTTCAGTTCCATTTCGCTTTCCAATTCTATTTCGTAATACATTTTCAATCCCATTTCTCATTCCATATTCCGTTCCATTTCTTATTCAATTTGTCACTTTATTTTCGAGTTATGTACCAATCTATTTCTCTTTATTCTTTTCTCATTCCCTTTCAATCTTTGATTTCATTAGTCATATTGATTGCTCATTCAATTAACCATGCTATTCCCAAAGCATTGCCCAATTCATTTTCGTATTCTATGCTGATGATATTCCCTTCTCCATTTATCATTTGTTTTCAAATTATGCTTCTCTCTCTTCTTTTCTTTTCATTCTCAAACTATTTCCCATATTAGTTCATATGGTTGTAGGACATTTCCCAGAAAGTCAAACCCCAGAACGACATTCCCCAGAATGACGTTCCCCAGAAACCCATTCCCCAGAATGGGACATTTCCCAGAAATCCATTCCCCAGAATGGGACATTCCCCAGAAAAGGACATTCCCCAGAATCGTTTTTATACTTTTGTAAAGAGTGGAAAAAAAATTGGTTTAGTTTTTTTGTCGATAAAAAATGTTTCTACTGAATTGATTCGAATTCCGGACACAGACATCAATTCACCCAAAATCACAATTATGGATCTCAAGTGAATAAAATCGGAATTGAGTTAAAAAAAAACCTTTTGAACGGCGAGTGTTTGTTTCCTTTTTCTCAGGCAAACCATCTAAGCGGCCGTCCATAAACCACTTGGGCATTCATGGTTTGGCCAAAGACCACGGCCCATACAATTTTCAAAACGTTTGTACGGTCAAAAAATCACGAAGGGGGAAAGAGATGGTTTAATGGCTACGCGGTTCATCGGCAGGCCCAACCAAAATCTGAGGAGAAAAATGCTTTTTCACAATTTTACATTTACTTAATATAATTGTGCTACTGTCGTTTCCCTGAATATCATTTCCCTGAATGCCACCTCTCCGAATGACCCGTTTCCCAGAAAAGTTATGCAGTTCAAACAGGTGCAAGAATAGTCTTTGAAGACTGGGTGCTGAACTAGAATGAATGATAAGCAATTAAAAGAAGAAGATAATGTAGATTTTAACGTCATCCTCAACTAAATACATCTTGTCAAAAATGCCAATGATGGTGAAACTCGAAAAAACCGCCAATCAAGTGAAAAAGTGTGCATATTTGATGACCGGTTCGTTATCACCTTGAAACCTTGAAACACAAAAAAGTTATGACAATTATAAGAGCTAAAAACTTTTCGGAAACTAGGCTATTCGGGTAAATGGGTTGTTTGGGGGCACTGGCATTCTGGGAACTGAAATTCGACGAAAAGTAGCACTACCGTTTAATATAAGCTGTTCCTACATATGCCATACTATGTTTTATGGTCAAACTTGACCCAAGCTATTGTTTTTTTTTTTTCATAGTTATTCTTCCTTCTTTTAAAATTAACTGTTCTTTCTAATTGTACTTTCAAAGGGAGATTTGTGTAGTGTAATATTTCTTATATGTACAAATTAAATTAATGGAATTTGTTTTTCGGCTTTCATGGCATATTTTCCCTTCTTTTGAACATATGCTGTTCTTCCTAGGTTTATTGTCTACGTAATTATGTAGATTAAATGAAACACAATTACAGTGGATCTTGGATTTGTTTTGTTTTTGATAATTTCCTTTTACAGCAAAACTTAATAGCTACAAAATATCGTAGTCTGTGTGCACTATTAATCAGACTACACTTAAATGCTGGAAACATTTGAACAGAATCCATCAACTCTAAGGAGGGGCTTAACGAGCTTGAAGTTTGTAGGGAGAAAATCGTCAAAAAATATAAAAATCTTCCAACCGGTTCAAATTTTCATAAGTGGTTAATTTCTAGAATTTTTTCTTAAAAGATTCTCCATTGAATAAATGAAAGACTGCAACAAACTGAATGTCCTATCGTTAAAATAAAAAAAAAACAATACAGAACATTTTCCTAAGAAAATTATGGTTTTCCTCGAATTTTCCAGTAAAATGCATTCACTATTAACTATTTACCATTTATATGGAGTTTAACACTCTCTTGTTATTTTTTTTCTGGGGAATGTCCCATTCTGGGGAATGTTTTTCTGGGGAATGTCCCATTGTGGGGAATGGCGTTCTGGGGAACGTCATTCTGGGAAATGTCGTACAATCGTTCATATTTTCTTTTATATTTCGTTGTTTTTCATATAACATTACATTTTTAGTCAATTTCTATTCCAGTTTTTATTCTCTATTATATTTCATTTTCAACCGCATTTCCTTTCATGTTTCCGAATCGATTTAATTTTTATTTTTCTTGTTTAATTTTTCACTATATAAACTATTTCGTTTCCCTTTTAACTTTCCATTATATTTCCGTATTCTGTTCTCATTACATTTCCTATTTCTATCCACATTCAATTTCACAATTTGCTTTCCTTCCATTTCTCATTCCATTTCCAATTCTTCATTTTAATTTCAGTTTTCAATTTCCAATGATATTTCCCATTGTATTACCCAGCTCGTTTTCGAACACTTTACTGATTGTATTCCCTACTTCATTTATAATTTCTTTTCAAATTATTTTCCATATTCTACTTTCCATTCCATTACAAAACTATTTCCCGTTTTAATTCCAACTCCCCTTTATGTTCCGTAGCAGGTTTTATTAACCATTCCATTTTCAGTCCATTTCCTATTCCAGTTCTCATTCTTTATTCCATTCCATTCTCAATTACTTTCCCCCTTTCATTTTCCAATCCACTTTTAATTTTATTTCTAATTCCATTTTCAATTCCTTCTATTTTTCCTATTTTATTTCCCAATAAATTTACGTTTCAACTTCCCTTTTTCATCCCCTTTTCCATTTACAATAATAATAAATCTTCGAGCTGGAATACCTTTAATTAGATAAAAACCCGAATGCAGTACTGTACCATTTAATTCCACTAGAGTTTGTATCCTTTAACAGATACAGATACAAACTGTAGTGGAATTAAATGGTAAAGTACTAAATTCGGTTTTTAGTTGTCTAGTGTGGTGCTTCCTTCAAAGGGCATAAATGCCCACTGGAAGTATTAACGTGTAAGTAAAAAAAAAGTTACCTTAGGCTTCTATTACAGTCTCCTACAGGATTCACTTTTCGGTGGCAAATGCAATGCTTCACAACACCTACTTTCTACTTGTAAATTTTGCAAAAATGAAGCTGGAATTAGATTGTTTATACCATTGTTACAAAAGAGGAATTCCTTGTTATGGTAATGTAAAAACCATATTAAAATAAGATTGTAGTGAGAGTGTAGTGAGTGCCTGAGCACCAGAAGCTCGCGATAGAATTTGCTCTGAGGAATAAAAGATAAATCCGGTGTAATTTAAGCCATAAGGCTACAAAAAGTGGTGAAAAGTGTTACTCGCGGAATTTTCTACGGCCATTCCATGAAATTCTGAGCAAATTAATCAAGGAAACGTCAAATTATCCCCATAAAGATTTCAACTCCTATTTGCGAACAAATATCGCATTCATTGTGCTATAGAAAGCCAGGCTATTGTGTGCTGCAATGAGTTCTCACAGTGTGATAGTGTTCAGCTGTACTATTAGTGAGATCGGATTTTCAGCTCATAGAAGTGTGTGCTATACAAAGCAGTGATACGATACAAGACTGAGGGGAATATTCGAGCAGTTTAAAGTGTCTGACATAAATTTTTGAACATTGTGCATTATGGCAACCAAAGATGAGAATTTTGAGGATGGGCTTCAAAGTGATTCCCTCATTGATGTACGCACCCCATCTACATCCTACCAGTCGATAGGAATGTGGGGGTAATTGCCAGGGACTCTGTAAACTCTGTGTACTCACGTGAACCAAAAACAATGCGCAATAGGGTACGAGATGTCCTCCCAGCGCCATCGTACAGTGAAATTTCCAGCAGGGTAAGGCTAGGTATCATGCCCAAGAATTATCCTGCAATTGAGCTGTCAACTAACCAGCAACATGTAGTTCAAGAAGCTCTTTTGCTGGCCGTTGTTCAGCAACGCCGGGAACTGTTCGAGCCTAAACTTACTTGCTGTCGATTCCGGCCTGGGTATTTAGTGCTCACATGTCAGGACAAACACACAGTTGATTGGGTGAAGCACAAGTTCTGTAGTTTAACACTATGGGAAGGAGCTGACTTAGTAGTAGTGGACTAAGATAAAATCCCACGTCCCGAAGAGCTGGTCACCTTTCTCACGTGGAGTGCCAAGTACAGCAATGAAATGATACTACCACTCATTGAAAGCCAGAACGAAAACCTCTGCACTGATGCGTGGAGGATTCTTCGGCGCCACCTTAAAGGAGAACATGTTGAGCTTGTACTTACTGTTGATGATTCTTCTTTGTGTAAGCTGTCTGAAAGGCAGTTTGTGTTAAATTATAGATATGGGCAGATTCTCATGAAAAAGAAACGCCCTATTCAACCAAATACTGCCGATCAAAACCCCATTGATATCCCAGAAGACGTGGTTATGGCTTCCATTACAGTCCAACAAGATCCAACAATTCCAGGGACAAGTGGGCTTGGCAAGGAATTAACTAATTTCGGAAGAGCCACCAAAAAAGTTAATTCCCAGGGAGCAGATGATAGTACTGGGCATGGTGGTTCAAATATCCAAGGGCAGTCAAATCCCCAGGGTAACAAAAAAGCCAAGAGTGGTAAGCCCAGTACGATCAATCAAAAGTCGTTGGTTCAGTGCCGTCTCCAACAACGGGAATAGAGTGCCCTAAATGAGAAGGTAAGTTTTATGCGATTAATCTAATAAATGTTCAATTTGAATCTCATAAACATCATTCAGGTGAATCTTCATCATGCGAAGGGTGCCTCAGCAGTGCTCAGTAGAAGATTCACGAAAGAAAATATAGACGTGGAACCAGTGGCGCGGGAAGTGGGTAGAACAGGTAGGACATGTACTACGCACATAAAAACCTGGGTAGGACAGTCAAAGGATTGTCCTACTCACTACGATTCAACAAAAACGAGATCAGTAGAAATCTTGAAAATTGAATTGAACTATTTATCATCTGTTCAATATACATACAAACTCGATCAACGTCGTACTTATTCTTATGGAGAATGGAAGGCACGATAAGGTTTTTCATAGTTTCTCATGCCTTGTGAAGTGGTTTGTGCATGACCCCCAAAAAATTCTGGCTCGTGTGAAGAACGATTGATAATATCTATCGTGAAAATCTTGGGAAACTAAAAGTAAAATTTGTAACAAGAAACTTTTAAATCGTTAGAAAAACTAATGTAGCAATCCTCTATGGCATTTCTGAATGAATCAATGGATAGTTACTTAAAAATATCAACAACCAACCCTATATATGTTCTGGGACAAATTTCTGTGAGCATTCCTGGAAGTAATTCATAAGAAGTTTTTGAAACATCCATAGATAGTTATAAGAAGACTCTTGAATAATTTTTGGAAGAGGTTATAAACTAATCTAAGACCAGTCTCATCGTGTTATACAAAGTACGGGTGTGGTGGTGCTAGCGATTTCTGAACATGCGATATAATCTATCAAAGCATTGCTGAACTTTTACGATTTTCAGAATAATTCCTATTGAACTGCCAGAGTGGAATTCCTTGAAGCATTCTTTTCTAGGGTTTTCTCTAGCATTTCATCCAATTATTCTCCAGCATTCAATCTAAATATTATCCCTGCAGTTTTTCCAAATATTCCTTAACATGCTTCACAAAACATTCCCATGCAAGCTTCAAAAGTCTATTTGAGTTTTCACACAAGTTGATGCTACAGCAACTTTCGCAATAAGTCCTCTAATCATTCCTGCACTTAAGGGAGTATGTAGCCTTGAGGTTACGTTTCCGCTTCATAAGCGGAAGGTCATGGGTTCGATTCCCAGCCCCTCCACAAAAACCCCATCCAGCCACCAGAAGATGCCTCACGGAGGACCGTGCTTTGGGGAGCACATCCATCCTCCGTCAGTATCAGATGGTGACTGAGACAAACTGACCCTCTTCGCAGGCAGCTAGCCTCACTAATAGCAGAGCTCTCTCCTACCTGCTCGGTGTGAGAGTAAAAGAGTAGGAGAGAGTGAAAGTAAGATGTAAATATAGATAAGTTGAAAATAGATCTGTATCGATAAAGAAGAAGCTACAGATCAACTGATTCCGGCACAGTAGTGGCCACGAGCACAGAGTGCCTAAAAAAAAATTCCTGCACAATTTCTTTCGAGATTCTGCCCAATGATTTTCGAGAAATTCCTTTAGAAAATCCTGCGAAATACTATCTCGAGATTCGATTGTTTTTTTTTTCGATTATCTCAACAAATTATGGATGAAATCTTCCAAAACTTCCTTGTAAGTCCAGGAGTTCCATTAAGGATGACTTTGAAACTTATATAGATTTGATCAGAGGTAGCTTAAGGATTTTTTTCAAAAAAAACCTTATAGATTTATTCTTTTGAAAAAAAAAATCTTGGCGTTTCCCTAAAGACATTCCTGGGAGAATTTCTAAATATAAAAAAGATCGCTAAAAATAAAGAGACAATTAGAAAGTTGTGAAGGCATTCTGGAGAAGTTATTGATTGAATTTTAGAAGATTCACTGACTAGGAATCTTGAAGAGTGTACCAGGAAAATCTATGGATGAATCAATGGATAAAATATTGAAGGAATTAGGACTTTCTTGAAAGAATTCTCAAAGAACTTTTATGATTTCAGAATCAATCTTTGGAGAAACACCATTTATGTGGTATTCCTTGACAAAATCCAGGCTGAATTCTCGAGGCATCCTAAGCAAAGTTCTTGGAGAAATTCCCTAGGAATATTCCTAGGGAAATAATAGCAAAATGTACACCATTAAAATACACACACAATAATATGAGCAGTAAAACTTGTCGTAATATCACAAGGATTTCTCAAAAAAAAGTCTTAGATCAAAATCAAACTCTTGTTTCATGGCTTCTTTTAGGTTTCGTTTTCTTGCTTCCTGATAGTCTCTTTTCAGCCTCTTCTTGATTCCTTTTAGGTTTTTTATTCTCAGTTAACAGGTCTTTAATATACAATTTTTAAGGTACTCAGTCGCAGCCCTGTTAACACAGAAAGCTTTCTTGGTTTTGTGCAAACGACTGGTACCCTTTGCTTTTGAGCCTCTTAATTTTCAGTTTAGGGAATCATAGGGTTATCATTTTACTTAGCTTCACTGTGCACAATATATTTGCCAACGTTTGTCCTACCCATGGTTTCAAACGTGGACGCGCCTCTGCGTAGGACTAATTCAAGAGCCCTGGGAAAATAATGGTAGGGTACTTGGCTGCCCTTCAAGAAATTGTAAAGTTCTGTACGATGACAGTCAGTTCAAACCTGAACAGGGACACAAAATATGTTCCAATCACAGAATTTATATCAAGAGACAACGTTGCGATTAAGATGGAGGTGCCGACAACTCGGGGGAAAACGGAGGTATGCATTGCTTCTGCTTACTTTCCCGGAGACGTTGAAGACGTACCTCCATCTTCGGTTGTGAACTTTGTAAATTACTGTAAAAAAGGCCCAATTTATAATAGGGTGCGATGCAAATGCCCATCACACAATATTAGTACTGATATTAATAGAAGAGGAAAAGATCTTTTAAGCTACATGTCGTCTAACAACATAGACGTATGTAATAGAGGGGATTCTCCTACTTTCGTAAACTCTATCCGACAAGAGGTTCTTGATATCACGATCTGTAGCGACCTGCTATCGGAGAAGATTGTGAACTGGCATGTTTCTGATGAAGAATCATTGTCAGATCATAAACAAATCCGGTTCAATTTTAAAGCTGGATCAGGAATAACAGAAAGCTTTAGAAACCCAAAGAAAACCAATTGGGATCTCTATTGTTTTCATTTAAAGAATAAGAATTCGTATAACGGTGAACAGTTCACGACTGTTTCACAACTGGAAAATGCCTCTAATGGGATCATTGACCAAATGGTCTCATCTTATCATGCTAGCTGTCCTATTCAACAAAGGTCATCTAACAGGGATGTGCCTTGGTGGAATGACAAGCTGGCAGGATTGAGGAAGAAATCCAGGCGCAAAGATCACTTCAAATGGGGTTCAATACAAAAAAGCCCTAACAGAATACAACAGAGAACTAAGGCACGCCAAACGTAAGGACTGGAGACGGGTATGTGAAAGCATCAACAACGCTTCTGCAGCTGCAAGGCTACAGAAAGTCCTTTCAAAAGACCATTCAAATGGTCAAGGTAGCCTTAAAAAAGAAAACGGCAGTTATTCTGTTGACTCTTCTGAAACACTGGAAGTAATGATGAGAACTCATTTACCTGAATCGATCCCATATTCGGATGAAGAACAGGTCTCAGATAAGGCAAGGCATTTATGGTCGATAAATGCCTATCAGAAAGCTTGTGAAATCTTCACGCCTTCGAGGGTAGAATGGGCATTGAGTTCTTTTCAGCCTTTCAAATCTGCCGGGAAAGATGATATTTTCCCAGGCTTACTGCAACAAGGAAAAGAGACGCTTTGTCCGCTCTTAATCGAAATATTCAAAGCAAGTGTTGCGCTTTCATATATTCCAAAAGCGTGGCAAAAGGTTCGAGTTGTTTTCATTCCAAAAGCTGGAAGAAAGGATAAAACAACTTCCAAAGCCTTTAGACCTATAAGCCTTTCCTCTGTTCTTTTAAAGACAATGGAAAAAAATAATTGATGACTTCATCAAGTCAACAAGTTTAATAGAAATGCCTCTTTGTAAATACCAATTTGCGTATCAATCAGGTAAATCTACCATTACGGCGCTGCAGTCGCTGGTAAATAAAATCGAGAAATCTCTTGCAGCCAAAGAAATAGCCTTGGTTGCTTTTCTCGATATTGAAGGAGCATTCGATAATGCATCCTATAGCTCTATGAGTTCAGCCATGGAAGCAAGGGGCTTGGATAAAAGTGTTATCGAACGGGTTATGACTATGCTCAAGGATTGCACAATTAATGCTGATCTAGGAGATGCACAAATATCTATAAGATCTACGAAGGGATGTCCTCAAGGAGGAGTGTTATCGCCCTTACTGTGGTCTCTTGTAGTAGACAAACTCCTTAGAAATTTAATAGATCAAGGTTTTGAGGTAATTGTGGATATGCCGACGATGTGGCCATCTTGGTTCGTGGAAAGTTTGATAACACGATTTCCGATCGGTTGCAAACTGCGTTAAACTTAACTCTCAAATGGTGTAGGAAAGAGGGGTTAAACGTAAACCCTTCAAAAACTATTATCGTGCCTTTTACCAGAAGGAAAAAGGTAAAGCTTATACAGCCTTCTTTGAATGGAGTTCAAATTCAATTTTCGGAAGAAGTTAAACACCTTGGGGTTACTTTGGATAAGAAATAGAACTGGAACTCTCATTTGAGCAAGGTCATAAGTAAGGGTACCAATGTCCTATGGGTCTGCAATAAAGACCTAGGAAAAACTTGGGGACTGCCACCTAATATGGTAAACTGGATTTATTCAGCAATAGTCCAACAAAAAATTAGTTATGCTTCACTGGTATGGTGGCCCAAGACAAATGAGGTAACCGCTCAGAAGAAGCTGGCTAAGTTGCAAAGATATGCTTGTATATCAATGACAGGGGCAATGAAAATTACACCATCGGTTGCCTTGGATGCCTTTGCATCAATTCACAGTCACATGAAGATCATCAAGGAATTCAATTTAAATTCAGTTATGAAAACAATAGAAGATTAGATGACAACGAAGACCAACTATGATGTTCCCTTTAAAGTGGTTAAACCAAGCCGCTATACTGGTGGGCCAAGTTTACGTCCAGGTTCTATTGTATTTCATACCGACGGGTCAAAGATGGGCGACAATACTGGAGCTGGAGTTTTCGGCACTGGTATCAGCCAGGTAATCGCTATGGGGCGCAGTCCCACTGTGTTCCAAGCTGAAATACAAGCCATCATTGACTGTACAAATGTTTGTCTCAAAAGAAACTATAGGGGTTTGCAAAGATCTGTATTTTCTCGGACAGTCAAGCAGCTTTGAATGCTCTAAAGGCATTCACATGTAGATCAAAGTTAGTGTGGGAATGCATTCTTTCTCTGAAGCAATTGGCCAGTAGGAACGAAGTTACATTGTACTGGGTGTCCGACCATTGTGGAATTGAGGGGAATGAAATCGCCGACAATCTAGCAAGACGGGGTGCAGCTTCGAGCTTTGTCGGCCCAATAGAAATATTAGTATTAGAACGCTAGTGGCGCTGTTGTCACAAAATTGATTTAACGAATTATTACCTTTAATTGTTATTTTTGATTGATTGATCGATCCCACGCAACAGAGAATGTTTTGTTTTGGCTTTTGACACTTTGAAGCCCGGTACTCACGCTGTCACATTGCAGCAAACTAGATGTTGGTCACACGAACAGCAGCGACATTAGCATTCTTAGGTTAATGCTTCTACTGTCGGCCCTGAAACGTTCTGTGGTGTTCCTGAGTGCACTCTCAGGATGAAACTGAAAAATTGGGAAATGTCCATGGTTGAATCCAATTGGAACGCCACGGATACATCCAAGTAAGCGAAAAGATTCATAAAACCCAGTCTAGCTAAAGCCCGGGCTATACTGAATCTTAATAAAAGAAATCTTAGGGTAATAACTGGCCTGATGACCGGCCACTGCCCAAGTAGGTATCATCTTAAAAAGATAGGAAAAATACAATCCTCTGAGTGTCGTTTTTGTCAAGCTGAAAACAAAACTGCTGAGCATTTACTCTGCAACTGCGGAGCGTTGCTTAATCAAAGAATGTTAGCATTTGGAAAAGGGTTATTAGAGCCCTTGGAAATTTGGCAAGGTAGTCCTAATAGGATAATAGACTTTATAAAACAAGTTGTGCCCAGTTGGGACAGTGTGATACATCAACCAATGTCTATCACATCTCAATTGTGAAAGGGTGTTTGATGAACACCAATAAAATATGGGTCATACCACAATATTCCTAAATAATGGAAGCAGTGGTTAAAAGGCTCTACAGATGAGGAAAAAAAATCGTTTTTTTATCTTCTTAGTCACAATCGATTTTTCCCCCTTTTCCATTTCTCATTCTATTTCCAATTCAATTTCGCGTTTTTCTTCCCATTCCATTTTTTGATTCCATTTCTCATTCGATATTCCGTTCCATTTCTTATTCAATTTGTCAAATTGCGGGGATGAACCAGCCTCGGGCTGAATTTTCCCTTAATAAAAAGTCAATCAATCAATCAATTTGTCATTTTATTTCTCGTCTTATGTACTAATTTATTTATCTTCTGATTTCTCATTTCATTTCCTATTCTCATTCTTTTTCAACTTTTCTATTTATTAGCCTTCCCATTTCTCATTCGATTTCCAACGATCCATTTATTTGTGAATTCTTTGCTGATTCTATACTCTACTGCAATTTTCATTTGCTTTCAATTATTTTCTTAATCTTCTTGTCATTGCATTCCCAAACTGTCCACTATTTTATTCCCAAATCTCTTTCATTTTCCGTATCTTTTTCCATTTACAATAACGTTTTTAGTCAATTTCCTATTCCAGTTCTCATTCGATACCCCATTTCATTATTAATTACATTTCCCCTTTCATTTTCCAAATTATTTCTAATTTAAATTCTCGATTACCCATTCTCTTTCTCATTTCGTTTCCCTTTTAACTTCTCATTTCATTTCCTTTTCCATTTCCTATTTGTATCCACATGAACTACCCAATTTGTTTCCCCTTTCCATTTCCACATTCATATGCTTCTTTTCAGTACATCTTTCAATTTAAGGCTAAGTAGCCCGTCATTCGTTTTGGCAACAATGATAACTTTTCAGCTTGCATTTCAAAGTGATAAAACTAAATCTTGATAGTTCATATTGACTTGAAAAAGTATCACTGTACGCGCTAACATGCTTAAAGTATGCTGATAGTTTTTCAGCTGTGTCAGTGCAAAACCAACTGATTTTCTTTGATTTGAATTCGTGAGATGAATTAACAACATTCATCAAAGACGCGTACAAATTTCAATGACGGCCTACTTCGCCTTAAAGTTTCATTACATTTTCCTTTCAACTTTAATTCCTTACTCCTTCATTAACTTATCTTGTTACATTTCTTTCCATTCAATTTCTCGTTTTATGTACTATCCTATTACTTTCTTTGTTCCTCATTTAATATTCTATTCTGATTGAATTTTCAATAGTATTTTTCATTCTTCTTCACATTGCATTGCTCAATTTATTTCCGAATTTTTCGCTGACTTCATTTTCTGTTCAATGTCCTAGTGCATTGACCACTCTATTTCCCATTAGATTTCTTATTTAATTTTCAATTCAATTGCTCAGTCCGTGTAACATTCTTTTTCATGTTACATTTCTCATTTATTTCCCAATTCCATCCCTCATTCAATTTCAATTCCCCCATCCATTTCCATTGCATTTATTGACATATTTTACAGTCCACTTGTTAATACTGTTTGAAATTCTATCTGCATCGATAGCTTTTTTTTTCATTTGGTTGCTCAATCTCTTTATTACTTATTTCCTTTCCCTGTTGTTTATGTTCCATTCTGTCATGTTAACAAATTAATTCGTGTTTCAATTTCTGATTTCAACTTTAAAGCAATGGTATGTTCCATTTCCTATTTATTTATTGAAAGAACAGCCTTGTTTTGTTTATTTATATTCAAGCACCAGTTATTCACAAGTTTATTAAAAAAAACTCTAAGGTTTAAGAGTAACTTGCTTTTTTTTTTATATTTTAAAGGACATTCATATGAATTTGTGTTAATTTTTTAGCTCGTTTTCAGATTCATGTGTAATGTAGATTGATATCTCTCAAAATGATCTCAAGATGGTCTACAAACTTCGCAGGTGTGCAGTGTAATTATTTTTCTTTTTAAGTTTTTTATTATTGTGCTCGATTCATTCTTTCTTTTTCACTACATTAATACTTTACATTACATCTCGCTTTCTATTAATATTTTGTCGTGTGTCTGAATTAATTTTTTATTCCATTTTCAATTTAATCTCTACTTAGTCTATTATTCCATTTTTTGTTCCAATTTTGTTGTCTTCTTCTTCTTCTTCTTCTTCTTCTTGGCATTAACGTCCTCACTAGGACAGAGCCTGCTTCTCAGCTTAGTGTTCTTATGAGCACTCCTTAAGTTATTAGCTGAGAGCTTTCTTTGCCAAAGTTGCCATTTTCGCATTCGTATATTGTGTGGCAGGTACGATGATACTCTATGTTCAGAGAAGTCAAGGAAATTTCCATTTCGAAGAGATCCGAGATCAACCAGGAATCGAACCCAGACACCTCCAGCATGGCTTTGCTTTGTAGCCACGGACTCGAACCACTCGGCTATTTATTTCAATGATCACAATTGCTCTGCATTGTTTCTTATTCGTGTCTTTATTCTATTAAAAATATCATATCTCAATATTTTTATTCCAATTTTTATTTGTTTTCATTTCAACTGATTTGTATTTCAAAGATCGACAACTTCCATAATAAATATTTCACAAAATTTCGAGTATTTCAGAGTGCAAAACAATGTTATGTTGTCATTAATGATTTTCAAGTAAATTTTTAGCCCATTACTTATTTCATTTTAAGTTGACTTCCAAATTTAATTTCTAAGTCTACTTTAGGACTATTTTTCCCATTAACTTCGTAATCCTTCTACTTGTTTTATTTATTATTTTATATATTTTTTTTAATGTTTGTACTCACAATACTTTCTGCTTTATTTATTACTTCGTTTCTCTTTAGATTTTGTTTTTCACTTAATAGTTTGTTAACCTTCCCCAGCCCCCAACAAAAAGTTACAAATTGTGACTCAGGGTCGTCATCGACCCGAAAATTCAAACAGCTCGCAAAAAATCAGTGTTTTGACCGATCTCAGTTCCGTTGAGCTTAAATGAAAGGCACACGTGTCTTGTACTATAAACCTTCCAAGACATCCAGACGATACATCTCAAAAAAGCTTCTTTAGAGACCGTTTAATTGACAGCTTGTAGTTTCTTAAAAAAACATCTGAAATAAGGAACAAGTTACCGGAGCACATCCCCTGAAAAATTCGGTCCAGTATAATCCATGCGGAACCGGTCCCTGGAAATCCCGGAAGGTGGCGAATCTGGACTATTCGATGAAATTACTCAGATTTATGCCCCAAAACCAGATAAATGGTGTCCAAATCATTGAGACCTTTAATGTTTGGTTGTCTTTTTCTAAAAGGAAAAATGTGTTTTTGGTGTTTCTGGGTACCGGAATGACGACCGGATATGCCCGTATTACATGACATTTCAATTTTGGTACCGTAAAACGGGGTAACTTTGATAGTTTTTTCGAAGAAAACTTGAATATTTATGCATGCTGCTTCAAAGAATTATAATTTATATTTTTAAAACAAGTACTGGTATCCTAATTATCGATTGCAGTTGATAGATTGCCAAAAGATTTATTCTGAATGGATATGTAATTTTTCAAATAATCGAAAGTCGGTTTTCTGTTTTGGGGTAACTTTGATAATGGAGTATAAATCGAACATAATTGAATGCATTACGGAAAATTTATAGGGCGTTGCATACCTCTAGGCGTTTAACGCTATATGGAAATATCTGACTTTGATTACAAAAATGATCCCAGTTTGTAAAAATGGCTTTCGCTAAGAGATTTGAGACCGAATTCATGTTCCGTTACAACCAGGCTGTCAAGGATAAGTGACGAACTTATTATGACTTCATGAAATAGTGATCGTAGAACAGATTGTTTGTAAGCGTTCAAAAAATGCTAAAATCATATAAATTTTTAACATTTGCATATAAATCCTCAAATGTACTCGATTCGATCGAAAATAGCTTTGACATGAAGTGTCATACTAATACTCTTCACTTTTGAATTAGTTTTGCTTAACTGATTAACAGAAACTTTGTTATTTCGTTTAGTATGTTGTGGGTCTCGCACTACCAAAGTTACCCGTATTATCAAAGTTACCCCGTTTTACGGTACCAAAACTAGGCATTTAGGGTGCCAATGAAAATCGATTTTTCGAATTTCAAAAAATGGTAGTGCTCAAAAGTTTTGTCTCCTCGAAAAAAGTCCCCATGCAAAATTTGAGCTCAATCGGACTTCATTAAGTGGACCCCCAAAGCGGTCAAAGTTTGGCTTTTTTGACCCATGAAAAATCTCCAAAGGGGGGAGTACATGAAATTTCCGAAATCGAATTTTTTTTTTTTTTGAAAAAATCGACCTTTTGGGACTTAGTAAATTTTTGAGTTGGGGGAGTGAATTGAATTTGGAATGAACGATTTGAATTCAATTTCTTAAAAATTCAAGGCAATAGTATTGAAACATATCCTATATGATTGTTGGCCACTGAAAGCATATGATATGTGATATTGCATTAGGGTGGTTCATTTACTTTGCATTAGGGTGGTCCTTTTTGTTTAAAAAAAAAATAGAATTTCAATTGAATATTGAAGACAATAGTATTGGAACATCTCTCACATTATCGTAAGCCATTTTCTACATTTAATATGTGGTGTTTTATTAGGGTGGTTCACTTATTTTCCATTACGGTGGGCCTTTCTGTCGAAAAATCATAATTTGAATGGGATATTAAAAACAATAGTATTTTATCACCTCTTTCATCATCGTAGGGCATTTCCTTCATTAGATTCGTGATATTTTATTAGGGTGGCTCACTTATTTTCCATTGGTGTTTGCCAAAAATTAAAAAAAATCAAGAAATTTTGAATTTGATCCTTTTTTTTTAGCACAATAGTATTTTAACACCTCTTTTATAATCGTAGGCCATTGTCTTCATTTTTGAATAGAGAGGCTTTAAATTCCTCTGAATTCATGCGCCTCTAGTTCCATTTGATATGCGACATCATCGTAGGATACTGTTAACATATTTCATTAGGGAGTTTCTCTTATTTTCCATTAGGGAGCATCATTTTTCATATAGTTTAAAACCATGATTTCTCGAAAAAGTCTCGTCCACTTTCCTTTATTATGGTATCATTGTAAAAATTTCAACCTTAATATCTACAGACCGAAAAATTATGGTGTGGACTACTACATAATATTTGCGTAATGTTCGACGAAAAATGTAAAGGTAACTTAGTTAACAACAAAAGAGTTTTCTAGAAAGCCTCTCATTGTTAGAAAGGTCCTTTTGAGAAGTTTTGCGTGATTTTCATTCGGAATGCAACACTTCACTAAGCTGAACCAGTTCGGAGTCCTCGTCTCATACAAAATCCGCTAGCTACTTCGTGATTTGAGATGCACTCATCTCAGAGATCAAGCATTGAGCCTCAGTGACCTTTCCAATTTAGTTTTGCGAATTCCGAAGGAAATTCTACAGAAAATTCTGAAGGAAATTCTAGAGGAAATACCGAAGGAAATTCCAAAAGAAATTCCAACGGAAATTCCAGAGGGAATTACGAAGGAAATTCCAGTGGAAATTCCGAAGGAAATTCCAGTGGGAATTCCGAAAGAAATTCCAGAGAAAGTTCCGAAGGAAATTCCAGACGAAATTTCTCAGGAAATTCCAGAGGAAATTTCGCAGGAAATTCTAGAGGATATTCCGAAGGAAATTCCAGAGGAAATTCCGATATAAATTCTAGAGAAAATTCTGAAGGAAATTTCAGAGAAAATCCCGAAAGAAATTCCAGAGGAAATTCCAAAGGAAATTCCAGAGATAATTTCGAAGAATATTCTAGGGGAAATACGGAAGGAAATTCCAAAGTAAATTCCGAATGAAATTCCAGAGGAAATTGCGAAGGAAATTCCAGAGGAAATTCCGAATATAATTCCAGAGGATATTCCGAAGGAAATTGCAGAGAAAATTCCGAAGGAAATACCGAAGGAAATTCCAGAGAAAATTCCGAAGGAAATACCGAAGAAAATTCCAGAGGAAACGAAAATTATAGAGGTACTTCCGAAGAAAATTCCGAAAAAATTTCAAAGCTTCAAAAGAAATTCCAAATGAAATTCCGAATCAAATTAGCATGAAGCTCCAAAAGGAATTCCGAAGAAAACTCCAGAAGAAATTCCGAAGCAAATTGCAAAGTAAATTTCGACGAAAATAACGTAGAAAATTCCAAATCAAATCCCGAAGGTAGCTCCAAAAAAAAATTCCAAACGAAATTCCAAAGCAAATCCCGAGAGAAATTTTAAAGCAAATTCAAAAAGAAATTCCAGAAAAATAAATCCGAATGGATTTTTGAAGGATGTTCCGAAGCAAATTCCTAATAAAACTTGGACGAAAATTGCGCAGAAAATTCCAAATGAAATTCCGAAGCCAGCTCTAAAAGAAATTGCAAAGGAAATTCCATAAGAAATTTCAAAGGAACTTCCGAAGCGAATTCCAAAGGAAATTCCGAAGGCAATTTCAGAAGAAATTCCAAAAGAAATTCCAAAGGAAACGCCGAAGAAAATTTTGAAGAACTGAAGAAGGAAATTCCGAAAGTAATTCCAAAGAAATCCAAAATAACTTCCTGAAGCAGCTTACTGAAAGAAATTCATGAAGAAATTCCAAAGGAAATTCTGAAGTAAATGAGATATGAAGTTCCGAAGAATACAAAGGAATTTTTAAGGATACTCCTAAGAAAATTCCGAAAAAACAATACGAAGGAAATTCCAAAGTAAATTCCGTGAAAATTCAACGGAAATTCCGATGAAAATTACGTAAAACAGTCCAAAGGGAAAATTCCGTAAAAAATTCCAATCAAAACTTCTAAATAAAATTTCGAAATCTCCATAGGAAATTCCAAAGGAAATTCCGAGGAAACTCTATAACAAATTTGGAAGTAAACTTCAAACGAAATTCCGAAAGAAATTTCAAAAAGAATTTTGAAGGAAGTAATAAAGGAATTCCTAAGAAAATTCTGAAGAAAATTTTATAAGTATCCTTAAAAAAAACTGCAAAGGAATTTTAAAGGATACTCCTAAGGAAATTTCGACGGAAATTCCAAAGCTAATTCCGAAGAAAACTAAAAAAAAATCCAACGGAATTTCCGAAGCAAATTTCAGAGGAAATTCTGACGAAAATTGCGTAGAAAATTTCAAAGGAAATTCCGAAAAAAAATCCAAAGGAAATTCCGAAGAAAAATCCGTGGAAAATTCCAAAGGAATTTCCGAAAACTCCATAGGAAATTCCATAAAAAAATTCAAAGCAAATTCCGAATAAAATTCAAAAAGGAATTTCTAAGAAAATTTCGAAGAAAAGATCACAGCTCCAAAAGAAATTCCAAAGGAAACTTCGATGGAAACTTTCGAAAATACAAGGGAAATCCCGAAAAAAAATTAAAACAAAATGAATAAAATTGTAAAAGAAATTCTGAAGCACATTCCAAAGGACATTCCGACAATTCTGAAAAATAACCAAAGCATATTTAAAAGGGAATTTCTAAGGAAATTCCAAAGAAAATTCCAAAACAAATCCCGAAGCAAATTGCAATGAAAAAAGAAAACTCTGTAGAAATTCCAACGAAAAATGGTAAGGAAATTTCTAAGAATATTCCGCAGTAAATTTCAAAGGTCCAAAAGAAATTCCGAAGTAAATTCTAATGCTTTGAAAGAAATTCCAAATAATATTTCGAATACAATTCTGAAGGAAGCTCCAAAGATAATAACACAGGAAATTCCGAAACAAACTCTAGAAGAAATTCGGAAGGAAACTCCAAAGCAAATTTCGAAGGAAACTCAAAAAGAAACTCCGAAGTAAATTTCGAAGAAAATTCCAATGAAAAGTTCAGAATGAAATTCCGGAGGACACTTCATAGGAAATTTCGAAGGAAATACCACAGAAAATTCAAAAGGGCACTTCTAAAGATACCGAAGAAAATTCCACAGGATATTCCGAAGCAAATTCAGGATAAATTTTCCGATTTTGATAAAAATTCCGTAGAAAAAAAAAAGGAAATTTCGTAGAAAAGTCCAATAAAAAATTTTAAAAGGAATTTCGAAGGAAATTCCGATAAAAATTCCAAAGGAAACTCCAAAGAAAATTCCGTTGAAAACTCCAACGAAAAAATCCATATGAAATTCCGACGAAATTTCTAGCAGGAACTTTGTTACATCTTTGAAGAATAAACGAGAACTGATTGTCAAAACTGGAATTGCCTACGTTGTCACAACCGAATCGCGTGTACTATAGCAAGCAGAAGGCAACGTACTTTTGTTTCGGGAATGAAGGAGCCTAAGGCTGAGAATCTCTTTTGAAAATATAAACTAAACACTTTTGTTGCCCTTCATCGTCGCCCATCAAGCTATTGTCATAATTTGAATACGTCAAAAATTATTTCATTCCTTTTCTATCTGTATTTTGATTATGGCAGTTAGAGTTGTGCTTCACTGCATTCACTGATGATTGTTATTGGAACGTTTTATTTTAACTATTTAAAAGAAACCCTTAATGAAAATAGCTTAACGAAGAGTCGCATACCAATGAAGAATCATGATTCAAAACTATACAAACAAAGTTGATTTGTTAGATCTGTTGAGAATATTTTACAAATTAAATGATCACCCTTATGCAAAACTGAGGACAATAGCCCCAATGAAATATCACATATTATACGTTAACAGTGGACTACGATGACATAGGATATGTTTAATTACTCTTGTATTTACTATTCCATTCAAATACTCAATTTTTTTTAAAGGACCACCCTAATGCAAAGTAAATGAACCACCCTAATGAAATATCACATATCATATGCTTTCAGTGGACAACAATCATATAGGATATGTTTCAATACTATTGCCTTGAATTTCTCAGAAATTGAATTCAAATCGTTCATTCCAAATTCAATTCACTCCCCCAACTCAAAAATTTACTAAGTTCCAAAAGGTCGATTTTTTCAAAAAAAAATTTTTTTCAGATAACACCAGATCTCGACGTTTCATGCATTTCTAAGACATCTGGCATCAAAAAATTTCGATTTCGGAAATTTCATGTACTCCCCCCTTTGGAGATTTTTCATGGGTCAAAAAAGCCAAACTTTGACCGCTTTGGGGGTCCACTTAATGAAGTCCGATTGAGCTCAAATTTTGCATGGGGACTTTTTTCGAGGAGACAAAACTTTTGAGCCCTACCATTTTTTGAAATTCGATGGCAAAATTTTTCCCATACATTCCATTGCACCCTACTAGGCATGCGACGGCTAAAACTTCATTTTTTTGCGTATTTGTGACTTTCACAGTTTAATCGTTTTCTGAACCTACTCCGAATTATTTTATTTACTCCTAAATATCTGATTCTATGCCTTATAACAATCAAATTTCTGTTCCCACACGAGATTTTTTTTTTTCTAAATTATAATTCATTCAGGCTGCACCTATTTTTTTATATTATTCTGATTTCAGATACATTTTAATTATATTTCATTTCATTAGTTGTCAAAATGAAATATAATTCAAAAGCTTAAATCTTTGAACAACTTTACAGAACACAAATCGTTGAGTATATAACGTCCAACAATCATAACCAGATCGATCCAGCATCGGATGCTCAAAGCACCGCATTCACGCAAACCGAGCAGCAAGAAAAGAGCAGTGCTGCAGCAAAAGAATACCCGCATTGATATTATAAATTTTAAATGAACGTCAATATGATGGGGCACAACGCTCGCTGGCTGCTTATAGCCAGGGTAAAAAAATGAACCAATGGACAATCTCCATGGATGGTGAGAAGCGTTCGCGTCCTATTCGATGCTCTGCAGCGGAAAAAAAGTATCATGTTGTAGCAATAAAAAGGATGATTTTATCCCCTTACCAGATCCGCCGGAATGGTTTTACATTACTTCTGGTTAAAGGGTTGCTCAGTATCATCATTTGCTGCTTAACCATTTCGACCACTTTTGCTTTGCACATAAAGTAATTTTTTCTGTTTAGCTACTTTTGAGCGGAGCATTTCGCAGTATTTGTTTGACTTTAATGAAATTGAATGGTTCCTGAGCTTAGCCTTCTTAATGCGTTCAATTTTTGTTCTCTTTAAATTTGTTCTAGATTAGGGAAAATCTTCGAATGAAACAAGTGAACTTATTTCAGTGTATGAATTGAATTTCTATTTTTCATGATTTTTTTTGTGAGTGTTACTAAATCTGCAAGATGTGATGAACACTTAAGAAAAAAAAAACTGTGTCGCTGGAAGTTATATTGGAATATTAATTAACGACACTATAACAATTCCACATGTTATTTCTATATGAATAAGCTCACAATTACGTCACTCCCAAAAAAAAAACAACCAATGAGTAAAACCAACCAATTCGGAATGAAACCAAAATGAGAATTTTTGTTTTGCTCATAACCGCGTCCTCAATCGGCACCGGAAAAAAAACCTTTCACTTTTATGATCGACATTTACGGCAGAAGCAAACGCCTGCTGTCGGTGTTTGTTTGTGTTTGAAAACCTGCAAAAATCATTTGGGTGCCAAAAGCTAAGCAAATAAAATAAACGGGCGAAATGAAATTTGATGTGCGGCCGTAAATCAGAGCAGTTTTTATTCATTATTAATACCACGCTATCCCGGGAATGCAGATGACGGAACGTACGAAAAAAAAGGATGCTTGTGATACGGATGATGATGGTAGGAAGTGGCGCAGCTTAGCTGCATTGAATCTGGGCCAAGGAGAAGAATTTCGGACACGTTTGTCACGATTTTGACCTCGGTTTTGATTGTCTAAGTGCGGGTTTTCTAAATTTGGCCAATTGATTGGCACATTGCTAAGTTATAGATGGGTTCAGTGGACATACTGGTTTTGAAGTTCACTTGTACACGACGAAACATGTGTCAAATATACAAATTAAAATTGAAACTGCGAAAAAAAAAAACACGTGCTCCGGTGGGGATCGAACCCACGACTCCCTATTCACTAGATAGGCGCTTTAACCCACAAGCTGCGGAGCCCCTTGAGAAACCTTGAAGCTCGGAGGCGAATAGAATTCGATTGCCCCAAGGCACAAGCCTCATATCGCAGTCTAAACCAAGGTGTGATTGAATTTGTCCGGGGATACCGCGACTGATGCCTTTAGGCAAGTACAGAGACACTTATGAAGATAAAACAAGAAAGGCTGACGTCCTTTGTAGTGCTGGATTTTATT
Source organism: Aedes aegypti (assembly GCF_002204515.2). NCBI lineage: Eukaryota > Metazoa > Arthropoda > Insecta > Diptera > Culicidae > Aedes > Aedes aegypti. The sequence goes on from NC_035107.1 coordinate 77,820,305, forward strand.
TAAAGACGTGCAAATTATATCAAATAAACGTCATTTTGTGAGAAACTCGTGAGGAATGCCTTTAAAGTTGTTCGTCTTCTCTTACGGAAATCGTTTACATGACCGTGGTAATATACATGAAATATGATATACTTCATATCACTCAGGAGTCAATCAACGCTCAATAAATCTACAACAATACGATTCAAGGTGTTTCAGATTCCAAACTGCCACCTCATCAATTGTGTTGCCACTTTGCGATAATTCACTCAAGCATTATTGGAACAAAGTGCTCGTCTCACACTCTCTTTGTCTCACTCTCTATCAAAAGCTCATCTTCCATGCAGAATCTCTTCCGAACACGTGTTCCGTCGATATCAATTTGCCTTCCCAATCACCTTACAATCGTCTCGTTCCTCCCCATTTCCAAAGGCTGTCTTTCGCCGCGCAACAGTAACACACTTTTCCCATCGAGAACGCTCGCCTTCTATCGTCGCCCATACCCAGAGAGGTGGAGCTTTTCCGGGGGCATCAGCTGATCAATTTCCAACTGATTGATGCCGAGATGTCGATAATGAAAGGCAAAATTTACGACTCACGCGGTGATGCTGTTGCTGCAGCAGTAAATCTGCACTCGCTCGCTCGGGTCGGATCTTCTACGCTGCCGCACTATGGGACGAAAACTTAGTTTGGTTGGCCAAAACCGAAGTTACAAATGACTAAACAAACGTACTGTAAACTAAATTTTTGTGCTATATTTCTTTTATAAATCACATTTGATAAAGGCTGTACAAATATCTCTGGTTTCTTTTGAATTTGTTGACCTTTACTATAAAAAGGCTCAACGATGCTGTACCATTACCCGGAATGCATTTTACCGGAAGACCATTTACCAAAATGTACCATTACCCGGATAACTGAATCTTCCATTTCTGACGACCTTAATCAGTACATTTCAGTACAATTTTTATTCCAGATAGTTATTCGTTTTCGACTGAACACATTTTGCCAAAAATGCCGAGGTCGGTGAAACTCGAAAGAAACAGATGAACACTTTCAATCACTTCCACCATCCTATTTTGATTTTGAACGCACTTTCACTTATTTTGTGTGGGTAGAAATAACACTTTTTACATGATTTCATTGCCCCATCAGCTGAAATAATTTCGGTTTTGGATGCTTCGCCTTCATTTCGAATCCTCTCGGATAGATATATGAATTGAAGCAGTATTTGTTAATACCATGACATTCGCAACCTTTGAAAGTACAAAACTATGAGTTTTATAAGTATCAACACTATTCTGGAAAATGGGTCATCTAGGGAAGAGTGTGTTCGGAAAGTTGGTATTCGACGTTTGGGGAAACGACTTTCGGAAAACTGAAACTCGGGGAAAAGTAACACAATCAATCTATGGAACATTCTAATTATACCTATTTATTATTATTGGGCCACTTAGAGAACCAATGTTCGGATAATAAAAAAATGCTGCATAGTTTAAGAGACAGTCAGTCATTTCAGCCATGACAAGCTGTACAGATAAGTTGATAGAACAGCAAATGAAATGCAAATATTCAAAGATGGTGCACATCGATATGATCAAGTATGAAGAAAGCATAAACTTCTCTTTAACATTCCAGTCGTCGCGCGGTTAGCCATCATCAGAGCCACTACGCTACTGTTGTGAACAAAAAACGAGTTTTTTTCACTAGTGTTGTACAAAACACAACAGCGCGACGACTGACGTGTTAATGCTTATGTGTTTTGAAGGAATTTTGGTGGTTATTCCATTTTTTTTCTGTCAACACTGTAGTAAAATAATGTTTCGGTAAATGGTCTTTCCGGGTAATGGTTTTCAAGTAAATGGTTCATACCGCTTATTCCAAATACATCAAATCACTCACACCAACACAAATGTCTTCTTTTAATCACATGATACCGTAAATTCGGGTCAAATGGATCAGTAGGGTGAATTTTTTCATCGTGGCACACGATTTTATTTCTTCCTAATGGAGCACAAATATCAACGTAACCTGCAGTGAATGAACGTTGTTTGCCGGAACTATTGCCGAATTGTGTGCTGTGATGTTTTTTTGCGTTATAGAATGCTTATTTAAATGAAAATAATGTAAAATCTTAAAATCATGTAAGGTGCAGTATTGACAAATATCCGTAAACTTCTTGTTCTAAACTAGGTTTTGAACATGGTATAAACCTGAAAGCTTGTAAGGAAGCTTAAAATATATTCCCGAATCAGATTTCATCATCAAAACTCGTACCAATTTGCTCATTTGTTCAAAATAATTGAATTTCTGTTTGATATCACAAAATTCCTTGGGAAATTGCCTACATATAGGCGTTTTCCGCGTAATTCGTTAAATTTAATCATTCATTATTTCAATAAATATTGTATTGTTTAGAATTTGGCAAGCATGTTCGGATTCAGAGAACTCAAGTTCAGTATGTGGAGTTGTTTTAAAAACTAACAACAATCGTATTGACAAGTGATCAATTTCACCCCGAAACGGAATGCCCCGATTTTTTATTTTGGAGATGATTTTAAGCACTAAAATCACATTTGTTAGAAAATTTTGGTACACGAGCCAATGAACCTCACCGTCGTACTTGTTTTCATACACTTGGTTGTTTGGCATTGTCAACATTATAAAAAACAGACAAGGAAAACCGTGAAAAATGATCAATTTCACCCGAATTTACGGTACATCGGATGCTGACAAGCCCACTCTGTTAATCTGGTAGAAAAAAGGAACTTGACTACATTTTTAAAAAAGAACAATTAAACGGTTATACAAGGCTTGTGACAAAACAAACAATACAGCTACTCATCGACAAAAAAACACAAGAACAAGTCAGACGTTCTCTTACTAGTCTGATACGAGAACAACAAAAATTCAAACGTAAAGCCGTAAACTTTAACGATGAAACAAAAAACTACGCCCAATCTTACGAAGGTTTGTTTTTGAGTTAGTTTTTACCAGTAGAAACAACCAACTCCAAATTCTCCTAGGTTCAACAAAAGACCCAATTGACAGTTTATATGAATCAGGCGTTTACCAAATTACATATGACCACTGTAACAAAATTTACATAGGACAAACAAAACGCACTATCAACACACGTTTTAAGGAACACGTAGCAGAAGTTACTAAAGCACACAAAGACACAGGACAGGAAGGACATGTAAAGTTGCAGAACATATTTACAATGAACAGCATTTCCTCAATTCAAAAACTATTAAACTCTTACGACATATTTTAAATTCTTGGAAGCTTGATGTAGCAGAAAGCATAGAAACAACAATAAATTACTAAACAAAGAACAAAGAAATGAGTACTCTTGGCTGTTCAACCATCCTTGTGCATTGGGGCCATTTTTTATCAATCGGCATTATAAATGAGCTGTAACTTTGTAGAGAAAAGAGATAGAAATCCTAAATTTTCTAACTTTTCCTAACTTCTGAAAATAAACATTTTTGTGATAAAAAAAAACATTCAGCGAACTCTAGGAGTGCCGCTACAAAAAAAAAATGACACATTGTGCATTAAGGGTCAAACATTACCCCCGAATTTGAAATGCTCTCGAATATACATTTTTGAACCGATTTTTGTTCCTTTAGTTTTATTTGACAGATATAAAACCGACCAGGACAGAGCCTGTGTCTCAGCATGGTGTTCCTATAAGAACTTTCACAGTTATTTACTAAGAACTAATTTACTATTTGTGGGCTTCGTGGCCGTGCGGTTAGTGTTACCAAGCATTTAGCCACATCGAGTCAAGAAGTGTGGGTTAGATTCCCGCTTGAGTCCGGAAAACTTTTCGTTATGAACGTGTTTCGACTGTACCATTGGGCGTTGCATGCTAGTCCGTTGTCTAGTGCGGTGCTTCCTTCTATGGGCATAGCCGTCCACTTGAACATTGACGTGTCAGTGTATTAAAAAAACTATTTTTAACTTGGGCCATAACACGCATATTAAAAAAAATTATACAACTTTTGAAACATTTCTGAATTCTTGTCTAATACAACGTGTAATACAAAATTGTGTACATTTTATATTTTTCTACAATCAACCTATCCCAGAAGAAGAAGCTGTTGGAATTGAAATAGCATCAAATCGATTTTTTCTGTCAGTTGCACGGAAAATATATTATGTTCCGGAAAAAAATAAGAAACTTGTTTTCAAAAGTACTGCAAAAACTCAAATTTTTAGTTTTGTCAAAAATCGGTTCCCAGAAGAGGCTTCAAGAAAAAATGAAAAATGATAGGAATGCTCAAAATTAAAAATTGAGAAAATTGAAATCAAAATTCATACAATTGTGAATAAAATAATACAATTGTGGAATAAATAATAAATCATTGTCCAAAGAGTGTAAAGATCGATTTTTGATTGTGAAAAATAATACTTAGATGAAAATAAAAATGTGGGTATAAGAGGAATAAACGCAATTTTAAGACCAGTTCAGATACAGCTCCAGCAATTATTTAGTTCAGGAAAACTTCCAGAGATTCTATCTAGAGTTCCTCCAGAAATATCTCCAATATTTTCACTTTCCGTATCGCCACACACTCTCCTAGAGATTTCTCCTGAAATTCCTTCGAAGATTTCTCCAGGTTTGTATCAGAAATTCCTTCTATATATTTCTCTATTTCTTCAAGGCTTCCTCCAGGGTTTTTTAAAGCTCCAGCGATTTCTTTAAACTTTTTCTCCTGATATTATAGCGCTTTCTCCAGAAATTTTTTCAGGATGCTACAAGAAAAATCTTTACAAAAACTTTTGGCATTTTCCAGCAATTCATCCAGGGATGTTTAATAATTACTTTTAGAAATTGCATCCCCCCCTTTCGAGATTTCTTCAGGGATTGCACCAAGAATTTTTCAAGAGTTTCTGCCAAGAATTCCTCCAAGAATTCTACAATATTTCCTTCAAGAATTCTCCTAGAGATATCTCTAAGAAAATCGCTACATATTCCGTAAAATCGGGTGTAATTGATCAGAAGGGTGAAATTGATCATCGTATCACACGATTTTATTTATTCGTAATGGAGCACAAATATCAATGTTAACTGCAGTAAATGAACGTTGATTGTCGTAACTATTGTCGAATTGTGTGTTGTGAAGTTTTTTTACGTTAAAGAATGTTTATTACTTTGAAAATAATAAAACATGCATGGTGCAGTATTGACCTATGAACTTCTATTTATAAGCAAGTATTTGAACATGGTATAAACCTGAAAGTTTGTGACGATGCTTGAGATATATCCCCAAACCAGATTTCATCACCAAAGTCGTACCAATTAGCTCGTAAAATTAGCTAATTGAATTTCTGTTAGGCGGCATCCATTTATTACGTAACGCTAAAATTGGAAATTTTCGACCCCCTCCCCACCCCCTCCGTAACGCTTTTCGTATGGAAATTTTTAAAATTTTGTGTGAGTCGTAACGCTCGAGCCTACCCCCTCCCCCCACCTTCGAGCGTTACGTAATTTGTGGATGCCGCCTTAGATATCATTGAATTCCTTCAAAAAATGCATACATTTAGACGTTTTCCGCGTAATTCTTGAAATTTAACTACTCGTTATTTATACAAATATTGCATTCTTAAGAATTTTACAAGCATATTCTGATTCAGGGAGCTCAAATTTATCATATATAGTTGTTTTGGAAACTAACAATAATGGCATTGACAAGTGATCAATTTTACCCCGAAATGAGATCCACTGATTTTTTAATTTAGAGGTATTTGTTAACACTAAAATGACATTTGTTAGAAAATTTCAGTACATAAGTCGATGAGGCTCACCTTCGTACTTGTTTTCCTGCATTTAGTTGTTTGGCCTTCTTAACATTATAGAAAACAGTCTAGAAAAACCGTGAAAAATGATCAATTTTAACCGAAATTACGGTACTTCAAATACTCTAGTTTTTCTTTCTAAGTAATCCTCCAGGAATTCATCGAGAATTTTTTTCTAGAGATTCGTTATATCTGTACAAATTATTCATGAATTCCTCCAAGGATTCAATTAGAAATTATCCTGAGAGTGCCTCCAGGGATTCCTCAAATTTTTTTCCAAGAGTTGCTAGAAGAACTCCATTGCTGAAGAAGTTTTTGAAAACTAGGGGCTAAATTCCTGAATGAATCGCTGGAAAATTCTTTCAACCATTCCCGGAGAAACCTCTGGAAAAAAAATCTTGAAAAAATCCTTAGAGTAACTCCTAGATATCCCTGGACGATTTCTCTACAAATTTGGTGACCCCAAGAGTGCCTCCAGGAATTCCTTCAAGATTATTTTCAGGTATTTGTCAAGCAAATCCTTTACTGAAGATTTTTTTTAAAGCTTCTTGGTAAATTCCAGGATGAATCTCTGGACAAACTCGTTGAGCCATCCCTTGGGGAACCTCTAGAAATATTTCATGAAGTAATTCTAATAGAATCCCTTGCGGAATCCTCGCCTAGTCCCTGGAAGTTTCCTTGAGAAAAACATTCTTAGAGAAAAACCTGGCAGGAGTCTCTGGATGAGTATCCGAGAAATTATTTGGAGGAATTCCTGAAAAAATCTCCAGAACGATTTTTATAGGAATAAATATTGAGTTTTTTTTTTGACAATTTTTGGCGAAATTCCTGAAGAAATTGCTGGGTAAATCTTTGTAGGAATCCCTAAAGAGATTCTCCCGGAAGAACCCCTGGAATTCCTGGATCCCTTGTTGAATCGATGGTAACCTGGGTTAATTGTTAAGGGATCTTCGAAGGATTACCTGGGTAATTTTCTGAAGGAGACATCTCAAGAGGAATCCCTGGAGAATTTAATGGAGTAATCCTTGTAGGAATCCCTGAAAGATAAAGCGGGAGGATCCCCTGCAGAGATATCCGTGGATGATCCTTGAAAGAAAGAATGGGGAATTTTCAGGAGAAATATCTGGAGGAATCCATGAATTTTCCTAGAGAAATCTAGGTAAAGATTTTCCTAATGTGAACCCTGAAGAAATTTTTAAAGTAGTTACTGATACAATTACTGGAGGATGATTTGATGGTTAGTCTTTGGAGGAATTTCTAAAAGAAAGAAGTTCTTTGGTAACTTTTAGAAAGCCAGAACGAATCTCTGAAGAAATTGCTGAGGGAATCCATGGAAGATTAGCTGTAAATTCCTCCAATTCCTTGGAGTTATTCACGAAGCAAATTTCCAGGAGGTATTCCTCTTTTTTTCTATCTTTATTAACGGGATTTTTAGCCCTGGGCTAGTTCATCTCGAGACCAACGGCTTTACTTCCCTTCCGAAGGAAGACGCCACTGAAATTTTTAGTGACTATCTTGGGGATGGGATTCGATCCCAGGTCCTCGGCGTGAGGAGGTATTCCTTGAGGAATCCCTCAAAAAATTCGTGAAGTAATTTTTTGTAAAATGTCTGGAAGAATTTTTGGTGGAATCCCTGCAGTTGCAGGTTTTTCGTGCTAATGTGAAAGAAGGAGAACCTTTCTGCATATCAGAACGTTTGACACCCATTGATAATATGATTTTTTTTTCTAAATTTTACGAAAGTGTTCATTTTTCCCCGATACATTTTTACCAGCCATGATTTTGACCCAATTTCCTTTCTTTTCTGCCATTTAATATGATATTTTTAATCATGAGTGAAATTTAACACACAGTACTAACTATGAACTTTGTAACCAGCTTGAAATAACTGTAAAATATTTGTTTGGCCTTAAAATGAGCATTTGCTTAATGTGCCGCGTAATGGGCAATCCTAATCCCCTCACACAATAACAAATGACCACCAGTAGACGGTTACAACATACCCATACACATTGTTAGTATAAATAATTGATCTATACGATGTCGTTTTCATGTCGAGCACTTGACACTGAGCAAGCTGTAAGTCGCAGACGAAATAGACCTATCTGTCAAGATATGCAACAAATTAGCGTTTAAAGGTATTTGGTCGCCGCACTAGTGATTTAAGTACTTTTTTCTTTCTTTTGCAAAAGTGGAGTGAAGTTTTGGAGTTCAAGGGGGTGTTTCCTTGAACATATTTTAATAATTCCTCCATAAATTTGAAAAGTGTAGTGATTTTCAAAAGCTAATGATGTCCTATTTATACTCTTCTTTTCTCTTTTTACTTGCACGTAATTTTCCTGAAGTTTATTGTTGTACACAATAATGTGTTGTATGTAAACTGTTGTACAATTGACGTATTCAATATTCTGGAATCTCCAGACAATGGAGAGACCAGAAAGAAAATATACAATCGATGTTAACGATATGGAAAAATTGACCCAGCTAAGCAAATATAAGGATGTTCATTTTTAATTGTATAAATTTACAATCGGAATTGGATATGATGCAAAACTTAATTGATTGAAATCGTTAATGAAGTCATAAATTTCATCTGACTTGAATTTGCATCTTATAGAATTCCAATTTAATCTGACCAAATATATAACTTCATACTGCCATTCCATTACGATTTCATTTTTACTTGGTATGACTCTATTATAAACATTAATGTGAGATTACATATGAGTTCATCTGATGTAGAAATTAAATCGTACAAGGCAAGAACCCAACATAAACAAAAAAGATGGAATTCATAAACATAGGTATTGACTTACCGGTTAAAAGAACATCACCTTTCAACAGAAAAACAATGAAATAACTTTGCATCAGTATTTTCGTACGATGTCTATAACAAATTGCTGCACTAAGTTCCAACTGCAAACGTTAATTTGAGAAAAATATGAAACATTCAGTGATGCACTGGTTTGGTCATTTGCCAAATGACAATTCTGGACAAACATTTCAAAAGGGCACATCGACATTGGTAAAAATTGGCTTTGCAAGACGCTGTTGAGCCTAAATCAACTCGATCACGCACACCAATACCACTATCAGGAAGAGCTAACACCAATCTTTCTGATAGTGGTGTTAGTTTGCGTGAGCGGGCTAAAAAGGGCTCAACAGCAACGTTTCCAAAAAAAAGGCTCAAGACCTATTGGGCCCTTTTCAAATGTTTGTCCAGAATTAAGATCGGTAACATACACAACAATGCTCTACAGTGTTTTATTTATATTTGCTTGAAGACCAGGCCATGCAACAACAACTGCGTGCTATAGTGGTAGCGTATCAGGATAGCAATCAAAGGGTTCAATGTTCGGGGCTCGGCTCGTACTTTTTTATTGTTTTAATTTTATTTGTTTGTAAAAATTAAGTCAAATAAACTGCAATACACAAAATACATAAAATTATACTGAACGCCATATCAAGTTGTATGGAGTTGTATTGACCATGATAAATTTTCTGAAATGTACGTATATAGCCTCCAGATTTGTGCGAATAGAGGGAATGTGTGCATTTTATACAATCTGTTTTTACCGAACAAGTGTTTATTCGTTTGCAGTCTCAGTTATGTGAACATATTTGTTGGCTGGGGATCGGCTGGGTAGTACATAAATTAACATATGAATGCTAATTCATAACTGATTTCAGGTATGCCTTATGATGAATTAATACAGATGAGTATAAAGTGTTGTTAGTATGGTGGTGTTTGAGTGTAGTGTTTGTGGCCTCAACATAGACCAATCCATTTGTCCGCGTAGTAGTGCAATGTTGACAAAATTTTCTTTGTTTGCTGTGAGAACTGTCAAAACATTGCTTTTGTTTGATGTGAGAAATCAAACATGAACAAAATGCTCGGCAGCATTCACTTGCTTGTTGAGCTGACGTTGACCGAAACTCAAATGACGACAAACAAACATCGATACGTTTTTATTCTGAGGAAATCCATTTGTGTAAGATTGATCGTGCGTTCGTATTCGTGGCAGCATGTATGAGACATGTTTTTCCTCTGGTGTGGTGTGGCATGCCCATATCTGGATTTTTAGTTGTACCTACCATTACATTGACATGAATTACGTTGAGAGCCGAATTTCGTGTAAGTAGTTCAACTTATTTTACATTGATGTCGTTAAGAATATCATCAAAGATGTATAATTGTCATTTCATTATTCTAAGAATGTAAACTCCCGTGCAAAAGTTTGGGTTCACCCCCTAAAAAACATACAAAAGTCACCTTGGAAATTGGATGTAACGGAGAGTCTGGAAATTTGCAATGAGGTACCTACGAGTCGTTATAATAACGGTCTGAAAAACATTTTCATTGAACCTCTAAGACACATTCTGGGAGCGCTACAGGTTTTGGCCAACAAAAAGACGTTTCTGTCCTGTAGTGCGCCGTCTTCGTCAGCAGTGAAACGGAATCAATCTCAGCGGATGTAGGTAACTGTCGGATAGACAGACCGGCAGACGAGAATATTTGAGCGATGGCCACGAAGGCCGTGGAAGTGGAGATGGAGGATTGATTTATGGTAGTTTGTGATTTGCTTCTGCAGTTATCTCTCTGCCCGGTGCGATAGGGCCAAGCATCTACTCTATGGCCGTTTGAAATTTGTCGATTCAAATCGCATCTCGAATCGGTTGCAGTACCATATCGCGTTTCTTGGGAATGGTACACTGAAACCTCCATTTATTTCGTAAATTTCATAAAATGCGAGTGTATAAATCTTATTGCGAACTAATCTGTTAGCTTATGCGACTTATTTGAAGAAACATACTAAATTTGACAGCTATTGTACGGATTGATGCGACTTTCTCTGTACATGAATACGGGACTAAACGAATTGTACGAATGAACTCATGAAGTAGCATCTTATGCTAACGATTTCATTCACCATGTAGAGTGGGTGTGATGCAACTTGTACTATTAAGGATGGAAAAAATCAGCTCTAACGACAAACAACACGGTATTTGAACAGTCCAAGAGGGCCATCGCTCTTGCAGCTACATGATTTCAACATCTCACCACGCGCGCTAATCATAGATATATCGAGCATCCGACAAATTGTTTGTCGTAGGACAAAGGGTTTGTCGGATATTGTAACAAGTTGCGATTAATGCGAATCAATTTAATATTCATGGATAAACTTTCTCACATTCCATGCACGATTGACTTTAGGATCAACAATGGTATGATAGAAGTCATATCGTAGAGTGAAAGCGTAAAAATCTTCCAAAATTTATGAATTCGGTTTGCGAACAATTGATCGTTAGCACACATGCCGAGCGATTCATTTTTCGCGGAGCAAAGTTTGTTATGATGGCTTGACGACTAAAGGTTTATCGTTGTTGCTATGATCGCATGATAAAGAACAACCACGATGCATCATTTGTTTTATCATGATCACTAGATTTCCATCCTTGTGTACTATTAAACGACTTTTTAGTCAATTCCTCTGCGACTTCTGGTTGTATGGGAGAAATTCACGTAAATGGCGATTTCAGTTATTGTCATCATTGTTTTCGTTCTGATTTCAAACGACAGATCATACCTTCTAAACGGTGAAGGTAATTTGATGCTCCTCTTCGATGTGCAAATCATATCGATGAAACATGACTTACCGACTTTGCTCCACGGGAAAAATCTGCCCGGATTGCTTCCGCTGTGAATGCTGCTACCCATGACGATCCACCAGTGATGACTTTGCACAGTCACGACGGTGGTTGTTTCTCGTCCTGCCGCCATCCGCACCGAGTCAATTGCTGCGATGCATTTTATGTGCAGCTTGGCATGATCGACTCCCTTGGGGAAAAGCCTATCCACTGGCAGGTGCATCTCCAAGGTGCGAAACCGCAACGGATAGTTTTCGTTGTCCAGGGTTGTTTCATGCGGAGGCTGGAGGTACTCGATGGGAACCTGTGAAAATTTGGGAACTGAGTCAGTGGAACAGTACACCATTGCGATGCATCGCACACAGGAGTATTTTGAGTCAATTATGGCCAACATTATTTTCTGCCTTAATAATCTTGTTCTAATAATGACAATAAAAACGCTAAAATAAGAAGCAAGCTCTATTTCAGTTATGACTTTATGCCTGAAAAAAAGAGTAGGAAGGTATTCTATGAAAATAATAAACATTTTGTAATAATAAATGTAAGCAAATTTTAATGAAAAATACTACAATAAATACGTAATTTCATAGTCTTAACAATAATTCCCAATTCAATTCAAAATACATCAAGTGCTCATTGAACACTAAGCTGAGAAGCAGGCTCTGTCCCAGTGAGGACGTAATTACAAGGAAAAGAAGATCTCAGTCATTACAAGCACTAGTTTTTCATGTGGACAAACTTAAAGTGAAGATAAATCGAAGCCAAACTTAAAATTTTGGCACAGTCACAAATCTGGAGAACCAAACACCTATTTGAGCTGAAAACTTCAAGTGATCAATTGATTAAGTTCAGCTCAAACGGATTATTGATTCTCCAGATTTATGCTCTTGAAAATTTGAGGTTTGGCTTCGATTCATCTTCACCTTAAGTACTTATTACATTTTGATTGATTTTTGATTGCGCTCGGAACTTTGACGTGAAATTATCATTCCCTGCCCATAGTACAATCAACTCACCGGTTTTTCGTTCACGAAAAAGTGCAACCTTGTTCCGAGGCTGGACTGATCCGAGGTACAATTGGCCTCAATTGCCTCCCCCGGGTGATAGACTGCCATCAGGCCACTAATGATGGGATCGTGCTGAGGCAGCGCTTCGACGGTCATGTTGCGACTGCTGTTGGCCAACTCGAACTGCGGTGCGTCGCCGGAAATTTCGCACCGATATTCGCCACCAGAATGGCGCTCCAGGTTGGTTAGCCGTATCCGACACGCGAATTCGTTGCACTGGTTGCCATCCGGTGTTAGTTTTACGCCCTCGACCGGAAACGTTCGCATCGGGGGAATTATGGCGGGGGCGTATCTGCAAGAAGGAAAGGAGATACAGACAAAAGCAATTATTATTGGCTTTGTGTGTATTTTGTGGAAGAATGTGTGTGAATTTTCTGGTCAATAACAGTGTCGTTTTTTTATCTTTTAGAATACATAAAAGTTGTTCAGTATTGAAAAAGTAAGAGGCCCATACGCAAAGCGGTGGTCGATTTGGAACAAGGTTGAGAGCCGGATCCTATTCTTATTACTTTTGGTTCATATCGGCATAGATTTTTTTTAAAGCTAGTTAGCTCTCATTTGGCAACAATATGCGTCCTACTGAAGTGCTTGATGCAAAGTTCCAGACGATTTGGCCGAGAAAAACTTCCCATGCCAAGGTGAATCATGAAAGTGCCCAAGTAGCTCTGCATCCTATACTAAAAATGTTTACTGCTTCCAACTTTTGCAACGGTATTTTAAGGTAATTTTTTAGTTCTACAGAAAAAAAGTAGAATAGTAGAATATTGATTTGTGTTTTTTGGGTTTTCTTCAATGGTATGAAAAATGCTGAAAAACTTCAAAATCGGAATTCTTAAAAAATACTGGGGTTTTGGCATATAAATGCCTTTGCTTCTAACCTCCTCAAATGTTTGTTTTTGATTATTTGTAGTCCACCTATCTAGAACATCATTGGGTGTTGCGTAGCCCATGTCATTATCAGGTTTATTGTAAAGCTCCATTCTTGCCGGTCATTAGACAAGAGGGTGAAATCCTGTCTGCTCCAAAATTTTCTGTTGACATTCTAAATTAAAGAGAAGTTCAGTACTTAATTTTAGCGTTCATATTGTTAAGTATACATGTTAAACCTTCACTCTTCAATTTAGACAGTTTTCACACTCTATGTACAAATATGCATTAATTTTTAGTTAAGTGGAACAGATGAAAGCAATTCAAATCAATACCGTTTAATGAACATATATTATGTGTTTCCTTTGCTTTATGTCAATTTGTTAGTGGTTTAAGTACTTTAATCGACTAAATCTATTCTCTGGGGGTCCAAAATCAAGTTAAAGACTTCCATTTTGGATGTATGTTTCCAGTCCTGAGAAATCTCTAATTTCATAATCTGTAAAGAAGGAAAATTCATATTTTGTGTAAACTAATAACTACCCAACAGGTTTTGTCTAGTTTCAGGTTTCTGAAAAACGTACAATACAATGTCTGGAAATAGAAGCAGTCCCATAATTTTCCAGTTGTGACGACCATTTGGGGTATTAAAGAATATTGGTCAAGATTTTTCACAAAGTCACTGAAATTAGATCCTTGCTTATTTTTTTTTTTCGTAAATTCTTCTTCCATTTTTACGCTGAATGGCCAGCCCATTGAAATCATTTATATACGATGAATAATTTGTCTCAACTAGGGTTGTCATGTCTATTACGGCTTGAATCAGCCGACGGTGTTTTGAAAATACCTGAAGGCCGTAGACACAAAAGTCAATTTGGACAAATTGAGATGTGAAATTGTGAAAAATAACAGAATCGTTCTGGTGGGCTTCGATCCCACGACTCCCAAAACGCTAGAATGGGCGCGTTAACCAACTACGCCACAGAACGGGTAACGATTCTGCAGCGCAATTGGCAAACCTGAAACTAAAGCCCGTCACGACCCATAGGTACTAACCATCTCATCGAGTCAACGTTGGCTTATGAGTAGTATGGTACAAAATAGGCAACAGCGATCAGCAATCAATGAAGTTCAAAACTAGATTTTTCGTGCATAGTTAATACAATCTTCGTGAACATTATTTCACTGTATTCTAGATGGCAAGTGCAGTACAATGTTAGATTTTCATGAGCATCAATTCGAACGAAAATCCAGGTTTTGAAAGTATTTGATACGATGGCAATTATTTTCCTATGAAACACCGAAAAGTTTCTCGTATTACTCTTGTCCGGAAGTATCAATGTTATTTACATGCCTGACTATGACTACGTTTGCAAGTGTCGAAACTTAGATTATTCATAGGCATAACCTTTTTTTTTTCACTTCACGGGAAGCGTTCTTATCACATGCACAAGGGATCCAAAATTTAAAAAATAACAGGCAAGGCTGAATATCTGATCAGCCCTTATGAAAACCAGCCTGGTATTTGCCAACGATGGACTTTTCGTGCGGTTCAGTATGTTGTACAGATTGCGCAAAAAATCTTACGCCAACAACAGAGTAATCCTTCTGTGATTGGCGCACTCCAGTCTGTGCGCCAACCGGCTCTTGACTTAACCTTTTTCTTCCTCTTTTAACGATCAT
Source organism: Aedes aegypti (assembly GCF_002204515.2). Taxonomy (NCBI): domain Eukaryota; kingdom Metazoa; phylum Arthropoda; class Insecta; order Diptera; family Culicidae; genus Aedes; species Aedes aegypti. The sequence continues at coordinate 77,835,358 of NC_035107.1, forward strand.
CTACGTAAGAGAAGCGATTATATCCACACACAAACTAAGCGTTCCAGGAGGATCCATTATAGACACGTCGGCAGCGAGTCGGATAACATGGAAATCATACACCCGTCATCGTCCACGCAAAGGACCAGCAGTGAAGGCTACCCGAAATCAACGCGATTTTATCCTTTATTTGATGAGTGCTCTTCAGGATATTTCTCAATTCAATACCCTGATAGCCCTACATGTTTTTCCTCTTCTAGAAATCCATCTACGATTGACTTAGTCTTAACCGACTCTAGTCATCTTTGTAGCCAATTAGTTACTCATGCTGATTTTGATTCTGATCATGTGCCTGTTACATTTCAAATATCCCATGAAGCGATTCTCAATCCTATCGACTCCACTTTTAATTATTTACGAGCCGACTGGAATATATATGAAACGTATGTTGACTCTAATCTTGATGTTAACCTTTCTTTAGAAACAAAACTTGATATTGACAATGCTCTTGAAACTTTAACAAATTCCATTGTTGAAGCCAGGAGCATTGCAATTCCAAAATGTGAAGTAAAATTTGAATCTGTGATTATAGACGATGATCTTAAACTCTTGATCCGTCTTAAAAACGTGAGGAGAAGGCAATTTCAACGCACTCGTGATCCTGCTATGAAAATTATATGGCAGGATTTGCAGAAAGAAATCAAGAAACGTTTTGCTCAATTAAGAAACAAAAATTTTGAAAATAAAATTTCTCAATTGGATCCTGGCTCTAAGCCCTTTTGGAAATTATCTAAAATCTTGAAAAAACCTCAGAAGCCAATACCGGCATTGAAAGAGGAAAACAAATTATTACTAACTAATTGCGAAAAAGCTCAAAAACTTGCTATGCAGTTTGAAAGTGCGCACAATTTTAATTTAGGACTCACTAGTCCAATTGAAAATCAAGTTACTCAGGAGTTCGAAAATATTCTCAATCGAGAGAACGTTTTCGAAAATGCCTGGGAGACTGATTTGGAAGAAGTGAGAACTATTATTAAAAAATTCAAAATTATGAAAGCTCCTGGCGATGATGGAATTTTCTACATCCTCATCAAGAAACTTCCAGAAAGTAGCTTATCATTTTTAGTTGATATATTCAACAAATGTTTTCAATTAGCATATTTTCCTGACAAATGTAAAAATGCTAAGGTTGTTCCAATTTTAAAACCAGACAAAAATCCTGCAGAAGCTTCTAGCTATCGTCCAATCAGTTTGCTATCCTCCATCAGTAAACTTTTTAAAAAGGTTATTTTGAACAGAATGATGGCCCACATCAACGAAAATTCATTTTTTGCCAATGAACAGTTCGGATTCCGCCATGGACATTCGACCACTCATCAACTCTTACGCGTAACAAATTTGATCCGTTCCAACAAATCTGAAGGCTACTCTACTGGTCTTGCTCTTCTAGACATAGAAAAAGCATTCGACAGTGTTTGGCATGAAGGTTTGATTGTAAAATTAAAAAACTTCAATTTTCCAACATACATTGTTAGAATAATTCAAAGTTATCTGTCAAATCGTACACTTCAGGTTAATTATCAGAACTCCAGATCTGAAAGACTTCCTGTAAGAGCTGGTGTTCCCCAAGGCAGCATTTTGGGACCAATATTATACAATATTTTCACATCTGACTTACCTGAGTTACCACAGGGATGTCAAAAATCTTTGTTTGCGGATGACACAGGCCTCTCCGCCAAAGGACGAAGCCTGCGTGTCATCTGTAGTCGATTGCAAAAAAGTTTGGATATTCATACTTGCGAAAATGGAAGATTTCTCCTAATGCTTCCAAAACTCAACTAATAATATTCCCACATAAACCAAAAGCTCTTTATTTGAAACCTTCAAGTAGACATGTTGTCACGATGAGAGGGGTTCCAACAAATTGGTCAGATGAAGTTAAGTATCTAGGGCTCATGCTAGATAAGAATTTAACTTTCAAAAATCACATTGAGGGCATTCAAGCCAAATGTAATAAATATGTAAAATGTCTCTATCCCCTTATTAATAGAAAATCAAAACTTTGTCTTAAGAACAAGTTTTTGATATTCAAACAAATTATCAGGCCAGCCATGTTGTATGCTGTACCAATATGGACTAGCTGTTGTAATACCAGAAAGAAAGCTCTGCAGAGAATTCAAAATAAAATTTCGAAAATGATTCTGAGACTTCCTCCCTGGTATAGTACCAATGAGTTACATAGAATATCCAATGTTGAAACATTGGAACAAATGTCAAATAAAATAATCAATAATTTCAGGCAAAAATCGTTACAATCTTCTATTGCCACGATTAATGCGTTATATGTTTAGGTTAAGTTAGGTTAAGTATATTCAAAACGTTTTTTTTTTTTCCTCTTATAACCAGGTGAAATCAACTCACCTGTAAAAAATCTGAACTGCTACGGCAAATGATATGTAATATGTTATTAACAAAATGATAATTATATCTTAGATTTGTTTTACCAAATTAGGATGATAGTGTTGTCTAATAATACAGAACACCTAGATATAAGAAATAATGAATGTAATGTTTGGAATGATACTAATAAAGAAATTGAAAAATAAAAAAAAATGCGATTTTATCCTACAAAAACCATCCAGCAAAGCAGCAATGAAATCGCTGCGATTCTTTGTCACTGTCGCTGTAAATAAATCGCGTTGCGTGCAGCAGCAAAACGAAGTCACTCAGCCTCAGTTTGGAGAAGTCCGATATTTTTACATATACTGTGTAAAACGGTCCCATATTATTCTACAAGAGTTAATAGGACATTTCCTTTCAATGTAGCTGGAAAATACTTCTCAAATGTATATCTGTCATTAAACTTAATAATTCAACTCTATAAATCCCTAATGATAAGGGGCCCAGATAGCCGTAGCGGTAAACGCGCAGCTATTCAGCAAGACCAAGCTGAGGGTCGTGGGTTCGAATCCCACCGGTCGAGGATCTTTTCGGGTTGGAAATTTTCTCGACTTCCCAGGGCATAGAGTATCTTCGTACCTGCCACACGATATACACATGCAAAAATGGTCATTGGCATAGTAAGCTCTCAGTTATTAACTGTGGAAGTGCTCATAAGAACACTAAGCTGAGAAGCAGGCTCTGTCCCAGTAGGGACGTAACGCCAGAAAGAAGAAGAAGAAGAAGAAATCCCTAATGATGCTTGACATCGAAATTGAAAATGTGGTTAATATGGACCTCTTTAGAATTAAGAATTTACGATTTTAATTGCAAATTATTTCAAAATAATCCACATATCCATTTTTATCCATCCACATATCCAAGCCAGGACTTCATTTGTATATACACAACTGGGACATTGGTTAATCAGAAGGCGAAGCAAAGAGCACGAATGGGAGGAGAATAATCTATTGTTCTAGTGATATTAAACAAAATACCTTTGCCAGATTTGGCTCCATTTCTTTTTCACTTTCAAGATTGACCTGAGCTTTAGGATTTCAGCTTCCATTGCCCTGCGATCTTTACCTGTTCCTTTTGTTGTGTGCCGCCAATGCCACCGAACATACAAGTTGTCCAAAACGTACGGGGATTTTTTTTTTATTTCCGTACGGGTTTGGGCCATTCATGAAACTTTTTCCACAGGCAGGGTTCATCAATATATGAATAAAAAAAATTGAGAAAAATTCAGGGTCGCCTATTTTCCCGGAAAACTCAGTTGGAAACTTTTTGTTTTCACCTGACACTACTTACTTTGAAAAATCATAACTCAAGAACAAAGCATCATAGAAACAAATTTTTTTGATGAAAATGAAAGCAATTTTTTTCAGGAAACTATGCTCCAACTCGTGGAAAATTTTCAAAAAATATTTTTGAGAAGATAATTTCATAAGCTTTAATCGCTGAAATTTTTGAAATGTACTTTTTTTCGTTTTTGAGTTAAGGCCAATTTTGTAAAAAATGTGCAAATGTGCCATTTTGAGCCTGTACTTTGAAAAATCATAACTCAAGAACAAAGCATCATAGAAACAAATTTTTTTGATGAAAATGAAAGCAATTTTTTTCAGGAAACTATGCTCCAACTCGTGGAAAATTTTCAAAAAATATTTTTGAGAAGATAATTTCATAAGCTTTAATCGCTGAAATTTTTGAAATGTACTTTTTTTCGTTTTAGAGTTAAGGCCAATTTTGTAAAAAATGTGCAAATGTGCCATTTTGAGCCTGTACTTTGAAAAATCATAATTCAAGAAAGAAGCATCGTAGAAACAAAGTTTTTTTTATGAAAATGAAAGCAAATTTTCTCAGGAATAAAAAAAAAATATTAACTGGAAAAAGTTTTCCACAAAATTTTCCACCGTTGAGAAAATTCGTAAAGAAAAGCCGGAGAAACTATGTTCCAATTAGTGGAAAACTTTCAAAAATATATTTTTGAGAAGGTATTTCATAAGCTTTAATCGCTGAAATTTTTGAAATGTACTTTTTTTTCGTTTTTGAGTTATGGAAAATTTTGTGGAAAATTACCATATAAGCCTTTTTATTGAAAACCCATATTTCAATCGAAGCATCGGAAAAACAAAGATTTTTTATCAAAGCAATTGCAAATTTTCTAAAACATCTGAAAAAAATATATGGGATTGGTTTTAATGAAGTATAAGTCGGAATGGATGATATTTTTCATGAAAAATTACACCGCTAAGAAAAACTGAAAAAAACTGTTTCTGTCTCAATTTTTCATTACACTGGAAAGGGATTCTTTCTTTTCTATGGAACAAATAAGATTATTATTATTTTTTTTTAAATTTTATTTATTCAATTACTCAGTATATAACTTACATTTCTGGTTAATCATAATCATGCACTTCATGCAGATTTTTATCTTTTCCGTAATCCACCGAACTCCATTTGAATGAAACTTGGTCATGAGACCATGGCTAATCGTGCGTAAATTTGTCCTTACTGATTTGTGGCCGTCCAGTCCAAAGGGGTTACAGTATAGCGAATAGTATTCGTAGTATTGAACGTTATCCATTTCAACAGCTTCGGTAATAACGAGTAATATACAGCTGACAACACTTGCACTTTCTCACTGCTCTTTGTTAGTTTTTTGGTAAACTTATGATTCTTAAGCCATTTCAACGCTAAACCAGAATTGGTAAATACCTAATTGCCATTGATTTAACTGTCAATTTTGTAGTTACCTAACGGGTAGCTGGAAAAAACGCCTATATTATTATTGAAGAAATCTTTGTTTCTATGCTGTTTCGTTCTTAAGTAGTTTTGTTTATAAACTTATAAATTTGAAAATAAGCTTTATAAACTTATAAATGTATAAATTTGTAAACAGCTTATCTTGGCAATATTTGATCATGTTTTAGGAACGAAAAATGAGCGTATTTAAAAAATGTTTAGGATTGGATCTTATTGATCGCTCTTTTCAAATATACTTTGTTTGTAAGCTGAAATAGCTAATCGGGTTATCATTATTTATTTTTTTTTTCACGGTAAAAAATGTCCTGGAAAACTTATTCCATTTCAAAAAATCTCAAAGTTTTGAGAAAATTTGATTCCGATTTGACAAAAAAAAATGTTTCTGTGACGCTTTTATCTTCAGTTATGATTTTCGAACGAAAATACTTGTTCGAGAAATCTGGGCATTTTTCACAAAACTATGACCAAACGCAGGAATTAAAAAGTAGTACATCTTAAAAATTTCAGTGATTGAAATTTATAAACTTCTGTTCTCAAAAATATTTCTTTGAAAATCTTACACGAGTTGGAACATAGTTTTCCCGGCTTTTCTTTACGAATTTTCTCAACGGTGGAAAATTTTGTGGAAAACTTTTTCCAGTTAATATTTTTTTCTATTCTTGAGAAAATTTGCTTTCATTTTCATAGAAAAAAAAACTTTGTTTCTACGATGCTTCTTTCATGAGCTATGATTTTTCAAAGAAAAGGCTCAAAATGGCACATTTGCACATTTTTTACAAAATTGGCCATAACTCAAAAACGAAAAAAAATAACATTTCAAAAATTTCAGCGATTAAAGCTTATGAAATTACCTTCTCAAAAATATTTTTTGAAAATTTTCCACGAGTTGGAGCATAGCTTTTCCGGCCTTTCTCTACGAATTTTCTCAACGGTTTAAAATTTTGTGGAAAACTTTTTCCAGTTTAACAACTACCGAAAAGCTAAACATTACATATAATTTGCAATTGGATTAGATAGACAAATTGATGTGAAGATTTGCGAAAAGTTACACGTCTTCTCAGTGAGAATCGAACTCACGACTCCCCGATCTCTAGTTGGGGCGCGTTACCACTACGCCATGAGAGGACTCATGAACGCGTAGTGGTAACGCGCCCTAACTAGAAATCGGGGAGTCGTGAGTTCGATTCTCACTGAGAAGACGTGTTACTTTTTCGCAAATCTTCACAACAATTTGTCCATCTAATCCAATTGCAAATTATATGTAATGTTTAGCTTTTCGGTAGTTGTTTAACTTCCACTCGGCTGGTTGGCCGTAAACCACGATTCATAAATAAAAACAAGTTTTTCCAGTTATTTTTTTTTTAATCCTGAAAAAAATTGCTTTCATTTCCATAAAAAAAAACTTTGTATCTATGATGCTTCGTTCTTGAGTTATGATTTTTCAAAGTAAGTAGTGTCAGGGGAAAACAAAACAATCCAACTGAGCTTTCCGGGAAAATAGGCGACCCTGAAATTTTCTCAATTTTTTTATTCATATATTGATGAGCTCTGCCTGTGGAAAAAGTTTCATGAAAATCTATGACCTTTCGGCCCAAACCCGTACGGAATTAAAAAAAATCCCCATGTGCCTGTAAAAAGGCATCTACGGCTATAGCGGCGCTTTCGAGGATGATGTCTAACAACTCTGCTGTAGTTGCCAGCGAACGCAAGCACCTGGCAAGCGTGGCGCTATCCATACTAAGGTATGGAGGACCAATCTGGTCAAAACGGGTCAGAACGAGTAGAAACCTAAAGCGGTTGGAAAGCACGTACAGGATAATGTGCTTAAGAGTAGCAAGTGCATACCGGACGGTATCTAAAGAGGCCGTGTGCATCATAGCCGGGATGACGTCCATCGGGCTCATTATCAAGGAAGATGTTCAATGCTTCAACCAAAGGGGTACCAGAGGAGTCCGCGACACGTGTAAAGAGGAAACGCTCAGAAGCTGGCAGCAGGAATGGGATAACTCAACTAAAGGTAGATGGACCCATCGGCTAATACCAAATGTGTCAGATTGGTATGGTAGAAACCATGGGAGAGTAAACTTCCACCTGACGCAGTTTCTGTCAGGACATGGTTGTTATAGACAGTACCTGCATAGGTTCGGGCACTCAGAATCTCCTGCTTGCCTCAATTGTGCTGGAGTGGAGGAAACAGCGGAGCATGTCGTGTTTGATTGCCCCCGTTTCATTATTGTGAGAGGACGCATGCTTACTACATGCGGAGGGGACACGTCCCCGACAATATAATAGAGAGAATGTGTGCGGATGCCGAGTGCTGGAATGCAGTAACTACAGCTGTCACTCACATTATGTTAGAATTGCAGCGCCTATGGCGCGCCGACCAAGAGTTGGCTGCAGAGGATTAGCCCTGCCGAGGCTGGTCCCGTGTAACATTGTTTAAGTCGGCTAGGGGAAGCAGTTTGCCTAGGCTACTTCTGCTACACGTGTTGCACATGCGCGGTGCGTCATCCCCGCATTCCCTGAGATACCTTCTCAGGGGATCTGTTTGCAGATTTCCCCCTTGTAAAAAAAAAAACACGGTACACTTCACCATGTTTTGAAAACCTCCCAGTGAATGTCATAGCCTTCGACTTCAGACGATGTGATAATGACCTGCTTCGCTATAAACTCTCCTCAATGGACTAGACCCATCAACTCAGCTGTTCTTCTGAGGACGAAACGATGTCTGCTTTCTACAATATTTTGTACGGCATATTCAAGGAATGGATGCCTCATCGTTGGCTTGCTCCAGCAATCGTCAATTGAAAATCTTGGTGGACAGTTGAACTCCGTCATATGCGTAACAAGTTACGAAAAACTCGGAATCGATTCTTCGGCGATCGAACAGATGCAAATCGAATTGCACTTAACCAGCTGGAAACTGGCTACAACGACTTGCTTTCATCAACCTATGCAGAATATGTCAACAACATTGGGTTTGCCCAACTTGGAACAGAATCGATTCTCGTTTGCCAACTTTTATCAAAGTATGTTTCGAGATTCATCTCCAGCAGCCACATTCCGCCATCGTTCATCATATGAAGTCAACTGTTTTCTAAAACGGTGAACTTTGTGTGGTGGTTATGCCACGTAAGTTCATTTATTCGCTAGAATTTGTCATGCGTGTTTCAGATAAGAATTGAACGTGCACTTTGAACACTTCTAGCCGAAGTAGTAAACGATTCGAAAAGTGAAAGTTAGGTCGGCTCAAAATGAACGCAATCGTGTTGAGACCGGAAATTGCGTGTCAAATCGATTCAACGAAGAAACGGTGCTGCCATCTGGAAAAAGTTTACTCGGTGCGTGAAGCGTCAAAAATTTTACCCAGCAAGGTATAAGAAATAAAATTTCAAATGCTTGTATAAAATTTGCTATATAGCTACTATAAGAGCTATCATAATCTTTGCAGTACATGTTGATACACTTTTGATGGGCTACATTATAGACACATTATTTTGCTTTTTATATGGTTTCCTCAATGTTCTGCTGATTCTATGGCTTATCATAAATCTAACCTCTTACACTTAACAGAATTATTTTAAATTATGTTTTGAATTTTAAAGAAGCATTTGAAAATTGACATCCTATGCTTTGCCATGTTAAGAAATCGGAGCTACACACATAGGTTCGACTGTGGTAATTGCCTTCGTCATCGCGAATGCGAAAGCTCTGAAATCGAATCGAAGCGAAAGTTGCTTTGATGAACGGGGTTCGCGAATCGAGGTTCGTGGATTTGATTTGCGACGGATGAGGGCATTCTGATAACCATCGTAGAAGCGATCAGATGTGAATTTTATTATTGCATTTTTCAATGAGTGACCCCTGTCGACCGCTCACTTGAGAATTTCTGAAAATGAGGATTTCTTGAAACCCTTGAAATGCTTTGAGGACCCGTTGTAACCTCCTGGAAACTCCTGAATCATTTTTGATATTTTGCTTCTAAGATATCCTAGGATATAGAAAACTCTATTTTTCTTTCGCCATACAAGTTCCAGTAGAGTCGTATTTAGCTATTTAAGGCACTTAAAACATTCGCAAATACTGTACAAATACTACATTTATTTCACAAATAACAACACATAATTTACATTTATTTACAGGACAATTAATTATACAAAGAACACTGGGTAATGACTCGACTTGCCTAGGCCTTTTCCTATGTCTTCGCGATTATACATATATTGCCGAATATTTCCTCACATAATCAAAGGTGTGTGATAATTGAGTGCGAGAGAATTATTACATCCAGGGTTGTAGCAATAGGGTGACGTTACTCCCGAACACAAAGGTTAATAGACCATATCCGTGAATTTTTTTATTGGCTTATATGCTTTCTGTCAATTTACTGAACAAACTTTTCTAAGGAACCGATATGTTTCGAAGCCTTTAAGTATTAGAAAACAATGAAAAACTTGCGGCACGTTAGTTCTCCCCTCGGTCCCCTACAATTTGTTTCACCTCGAAAAAATGCAGACCCTATTTTCCCCTATGGTTTTGTCACCACGTTGTGGTGAATTTAGGATCAGCTGGCATGACCAGATGATTTTTGTTTATGTTTTCATTCATCATAATGGGCACCGCTGATTTCGCTCCCTCCTTCCTTCACGGTTCCTGAAGTCTCCGAATCGCTGTGCCATCCACCAGCTCACGTCAAAGTGAGCTTCTAGAAAAGAAGAAGAAGAAGTCTCCGAAACCACCTTCACCGCTTCAGCCGGTTATGGTCGCAACCGGCGAACACTACACGGTTCTGTAACGCAAGGATTGTAGTCGACAGATGCCTGATCTCTCTGTTTTGTGCCGACGAGAGATGAACAAGCTGGAAGATTCCCGTCTAGAGGCAGCAACAGCCGCTCAAAATTCCATTGCGCGGCTGTTGCTGGAGCCCATTCACAAATTTCATAACGCTGAAGGGGGTGGGTGGGTGTCCTTAAGATGTTACAGCTCATACAAAATTCCCAAAATACTCATACAAAATGCGTTACGATGGGGTAGGTGGGTATCGAAAATTACCATTTTAAGCGTTATGAAATTTGTGAATAAACCCCTGCCTCAAGGCGGGAATCTTCCGGATCAACCAACAGATAGATCTAGGCATTTGTCGGCATGAAAAGCTAAAATAGTCTCTAATAGAACTAGCGGTACTGTAACTGTTGGGTGCATGAGAGATTTGTTGTTTGGGGGGATGGTTTTGAATTTTGAATCCGTGGAGGAAAATATATTTTCCTACAGGAAGACCTATTTATAGTTTCGTTGGCGCTCCTGTTTGGGGCGCCCTGACCGGGATCACGGTCAGTTTGAGCGCGCACCTGATTTGACGTTTCCAAATGTAAACAAGCATCCCAATGCAGGGGTGGAATCGAAAAACTGTAGCAAAATCACCAAGCTGATACCTATAGGGTTGAACCAACTGTGCCGCATCTCGAATTATTTTTCGAAATGTGGTGAGTACCCATGTTTTCAAAAACTCATAAGAAAATTAGGAGTGCATATAAACAAAAAAAGAAAGCGTTAATATTCATTGAAAATTATTGTCTTTCGAAGAAAAATACAAAAACTGGGGGTAAGATCGGACGGAAATGGTCTATTCCGTTATATAATTCAAATGGAACTTCCTCAATGGTATGGCTGAGAATTATATTTGATATTTTACCTAAAATTTTCCTAAAAAAAATCCCGATATATTTTTTTGATGTTTATCAAAAAATCATTAAGACATCGATATTAAAATTATGCAACAGAGATTTTTCTGGAAATGTTGCAAGAATACTATCGAGTATTTTTCCAAGAATTTTTCAATTGATGGTTTTTCACTAGCGTGTGTTTGAGCACTTTTCCAGGAATCTGATTATCCTGGAAACTACTCCTGAGCGGTTCCATTTGAATTCGAATGTCGGTTTACTTTTGTATTTTTTGATTTGGCTGAAATTTGGCATATGCCTTCTTTATACCCAAAAATGCCTATTTGCAACATCGGTTCACCATTTTAGCGTTACTTTTGAGAAGGGCCTAAGAAAAAAAGCCTTAACTATTTTCAAACAATTAAAAATCAGAAACTATTTGTCTGATCGATTTGGTGTCTTCCGCAAAGTTTTAGGTTATTGTAGGAACTATCTGGAAAAAATATACACTGTTAAAAAATGTTGTACAGTAAGGACCCGATTTTGTCAGCCCCTCGATGAATTTTAGGCTGACAAAATGGGGAACCTGACAAAATCGGGACATTTTATTTTGTTCCTGTTTTCAAATTTTGACATGTTACATGGTTACATGGACTTTTAAAAGGGCGATGAACATGAGAGTAGCCAGTTTTTTTTATCAGGAGCTTCCCCCTCCCTTATATTGGTAATATCGATTTTTAACACTTAAATAAAGGCATTGCCATTGCCCCCTCCGGCTATGCCCATGCGTCCATGACATCAAACATCATCATCAATGTAAACGTGATAAAACATGACGATAACAATTTTTTGATAAATTTAAAATAGGCTGACAAAATCGGGTCAAAAATCTGACAAAATCGGGGGTAGACAAAATCGGGGGCTGACAAAATCGGGTCAATACTGTATTTATTTTTATTTCGAAAATAAAGCTAAAAATCCATTTTCTCAAAAATCGTTTTTTGATTTTTTTTTTAATATTTTAAAGTAGACAAAAATGGAGTCTTTTGCACAGTAGGTCAAGATGGAGAAATCATGGACAAAAAAGTTATGATTTTTTAAAAAAAAGGTTGATTTTTCAATATGGTCTAAATAATCTTTATGAATGCTTTTCGACCCAATTTTATGAAAGTACGCAAAATTTGCAACAAAAAAGGTATACGAGAAAATTTTGCCAATTGCTACCGTTTCCAAGATACAGCGATTTTAAAATTAAATTTACTGAAAATTCACAACTTTTGGTTATTTTCGGATGTTTTTCGAGTTGATAATATACAGAATATTTATTTTTTCTGAAAGCATTTCATTTCATGTTCTTATACAATGATGGAGCGTCCTATTTTGATACAGATTTCTTACTTTTTCATAATGTTTACAAATTTTTTACTATCATTACAATTTGAAAATTGCCTAACTTCTATTTTATCTACGGAAACTGGAATAAATGAATGGTATTTTTGTGTTCCCTGAATAGTTATTGCTTTTGAATATTGTTCATTAAGCTGCTCCTTGATATGTTCATACTCTGTTATAGTTGCATAAGAAATGAAAATTTGTGTTAGTTGCTCCATTTCGCTTTTGAGCCCAATATAATTCCTTGGCACGTTCTTTAGCTAGACTAGCCCTTGTAGCCATGCGTTTTATTGTTCCCCCTAATGCATCGCAGGGCCCTTTGCCATGCAATGTTGCGAAAAAATGCCAACTATTAGGTACGTTTCTGACCGACCACAGAAATATACCAACGTGCTGTACTTTAAGAAAACATCAGGTATATTTGTGTGAGACAACTGGGCACGTTACTCCTCTACTCATAAAGCTTTTGTTTTCGAATGGAAATATTTCATTATCTTAAATCGATATAAATGCATTTCACGTATTGATTGCTTTATATTCGTTATTTTGTTATTTTCTAACTTTTAACATTTTGTTCCATATTTTCTTGATAATTACATATCAAAATACCACAATTTTGAATGTTGAAGTTGTGTTTCGTTAAAAAAAAAATAAATAAATCATTTTTACAGGGGAAATTTTTTATTTCGCCTCATACTACGAAAAATTACCAAATCAATATTTTTTCAAACATTTTAGTCAAAAATTATCTGCTCTTTCAGGCAATGAACAAATTTCTAGGCATATGAGCCTCGGAAAACATTCGAAAATGACCGAAAATTTAAAAATATATCATAATTTTGTATTAAAATCGCTGTATCTTTAAAACGGTAAAAGTAAGCCTGATTTTCCCTTTTAACTTTTTTGTTGTAAATTTTGCGTACTTTCATAAAATCGAGTTGAAAAACATTTAAAAATTTATTATGACCATTTTCAAATATTCACCTTTTTTAAAAATCATATTTTTTTTTGTCCATGATTTCTCCATCTTGACTCACTGTGCAAAAGACTTCAATTTTTGTTTACTTTAACATATAAAAAATAAAAAAAAATCAAAAATACGATTTTTGAGAAAATTGATTTTTAAGCTTAATTTTTGAAATAAAAAAAATCATCACATATGTTTTACCTGATATATTTTTTCCAGATAGTCACAACAATAACCTAAAACTTTTCAGAAGACCTCAAACTGATCGGACAAACCGTTTCTAAGTTATAATTTTTTGAAACTTATTAAGGATTTTTTTTCTTAGGCCCTTCTCAAAAGTAAGGCTAGAGTCAAAATGGCGAACCGATGATGCAAAAAGGCATTTTTGGGCATAAAGAAAGCATGTGCAAAATTTCATCCAAATCAAAAAATATATGATGAAATTTGGGAAAAAATCGTCATTTTCTGTGGAACCGCTCTCCTGGAATTTTCACGAGACTTACTTCCATTGCACAGTGGTCCAGGAATCAGTTTTACGCGGAAAGATGCATTTTGAGCTTAAGAATGAAACATTAGACAAAAACGGTCTTCTACAAAGTTGTTTGTATTAGTAAGGCCCTTTGTTTGGTGTTATTGAAAATTAGGGTGGACCACATTTTCACAGAAATTGTGTAACTAACTTTCTTATTTGTAGAAATTATATTATATATGCTTCAGCAAAGTTGTAGACCATTTAATTTCAAGCAACTTTGCCAAAAAAGTTTTTTTGTATCTCTTAAATTGAACGATTTAGAGCTATTTTCCTACGGTGACATAGGGTGGACCGAACAAAACTGGTTTTCTGACTCTAGAGTTTTCAATTAAAATTTCTCATCAAAGTAGTCTATGAAACACTTTTAGAGCTTTGAAAAATGCGTAATTTGGTGAGTGAAGAAACTCTCTATCTCTTTCCATTTGGCAGTTATTGTTGTTTTACTCTCAAAAACATGCCTATTTTGATTGAGAATATCTCTGATTGGGGCAAACATAAAACATATCTTTTGACGGCATTCGAAAGATAAAATTAAATTGTATATTGTATCAAAAAATTACAAATGTGTTATTTTTGTAACTCTAATAAATTGTCTTGAAAAACATATATTTTTTATCACAAAAACTTTAATAACTTTTGAACTAAAATAGATATCAACAATCTTTTTGTATGAAAATTTGCGTTTTGTCAAGTTCTTAAAGTCGTTCATAGACCGCTGTGACGTTGTTTTTGTCTAATGTTTCATTCTTAAGCTCAAAATGCATCTTTCCGCGTAAAACTGATTTCTGGACCATAGTGCATTGGAGTTCTAAGAAAAATCGTCGTAGAAATCTTCAGGCAATTCTCCTCCGAGAATCACAGAAAAAGTCTAAGAGGAATCTCTGGAAGAAGACTTGGGAGTTATTGATGTATAATATTGAGCGAATATTTTTAGGAGTTCCCAGAAAAACTAGAATTATTTGCAAAAGAAAGCTTGGAAGAAATCTATGAATTACATTTTGAGCTATTTTTATATGAAAGTTTGTGGTTTTGATGAGGAATGCCTGGAGAAATCTGCGAAGGAATATCAAGCAAAGTTTTTCAATGGATATCTGAAGATGTGTTTGTTAGAATCTGTGAGCGCATTGATGAAGGATGAATATCTCTGGAGGAAGCAGGTGAAAAGTTCTTATTCGAATTCCTTTGATTTTTTTAATACAGTGAAACCTCCATGAGTCGATATTGAAGGGACCATCGACTCATGGAAATATCGAGTCATGGAACAGCAATCCTTTGGAAAGCTGTTTCAAGGGACCATCATAGTAACCATGAAATTTTGCTTCTAGGATAGTTCCATGAGTCGATATCGAGTCATAGAACATCGACTCATGGAGGTTTAACTGTATAATCTTCAAAATTTTCTTTGATAGTCTCCGTAGCAATTCCTTAATCCGGTTCACTCCCAGGTAAAACTCTTGGAGTAGTTTCAAAACTTATCTGTGAAAAATCTCTAAGGAAACGACACAGACTTAAAGCAATGTGCTGAAACACACTCACCTGAAAAACTCCCGATTCCCTTTGTACCATTTCACCGAATGGAGCTTCTCGTTCTGCAGATCGTATGAACAGGACAGCGTCACTGTCGCACGATAGTCCACAACCTCCGGCACGTCGATGTCAGTCAACTGTAGGGCTCCTACTTGCCGGCATTCTGAAAACAAAAACGGATAAAATAAGGATATCAGAATGGCCATTAATTTTGAAATGGTGCATTGTGTAACTTGATGGGATGTGGGCTTTCTGAAATTCCCTTTCGAATCGACATCAGTAACAGTTACAACGACCACCCGTTGGGGGCAATCACCCACTGATTTTCGTACCAAGTGTCCTCATGACGTGGATACTGTGCTTTACTGTGCCAGAGCATCCCAAGCATGACGTGTGTCAGACAGTAAACAAAACTGTCACAGCAATAAGTCCCACGACGGCAATCGAGTAACAGTTTTGAAAGCCCATTGCAGCGTCACCGAGCATCGTCATTTCCCCTCCCCTGCTGGTCAACTTCGTTATGGTTGTTGGCATGGACGTAGCCAGATTGTTCAACCAACTTTCTACCAAAGTACGTCTAAGGAGCTCCAAGAACATCATATATTACATATTAAAAGCATAAAAAATGAATAATTTCAAAAAATCGAGACGAATGTCTGTCCTGAATCCTCTGCCTTCCTCTGGCTACGCCCATGTGCATTCATCCATTCGACATTAATCCTCATTCAGACTCATCAGGCGCGTAGGCGCTGACGACAAACGTGGGGAAAGCAGCAAAATAACACCACATTTGTGAAATGTGCTTCACCAATCAAGCTCAGGATGCGTCGCGACCGATGAGGTCGGTAAATTTTCGACGGAACACCCGTCTGAAAGGTCCCCGAATTCAATGATCTCTGTGGGAACAATAATAGCTGGCAATTTTAATTATTACTGCTGCTCCGGTGATCGATTGGTTTCAGGTTTTCGTTATGCTTTCGAGGATGACGTCTGGGCAGGGCATGTACAAATTGGTGCCATTGTTTTCGTATTAAATGACTGTGATTTTAAGCGAATGTCGTTATTGTCATGAGCTCTGTTTTTGGTTCCTCGTATTTCAGTTAAACTTTTATCAAATGACATCTGCACTCAAATTCTTCAAGATTTTGCTAAAAATCTTATATGAAAGTTTAGAACTTCCTACAAAAATCTACTTTAAATATTATTGCTAAATTCAATTTCCCAATTGGAAGTTTTTTTTTTAAACTAGCGATTGGTTTTGTTTTCTTTACTTCCCCAGAAAACATATTTACCATGAAAGATTCACGATGAACTCTAAAAAGAAATACCAGATAACTGTCTGCCACATAGATATTCGCACACGTTTTTTTTTTTTACAAATCAGGGTTGTCTTTATCAAATAGGTTCAAAGAAAATGTTCAAATCTATCACATCAACAAAAACTGTAGATATATTTTGCAATTACATCGTAATTCTCTTCTGTTTCGGGACAAAACTATCAATGAAAAGTATTTGCTACAATTTTGCTTACAATCTAAAAATTGCACATAGTAATTGCATGGTCATATTTAACAAAAAATGCATTTCAAACACGTTATAATGACTGACTCTGCAAAGGCAGCACTTGCAATCAAAACTAATACAATTGGAGTCGATTTCCACCCCTTTTTTCATCCCATCGCTACAATATCTCTTTCTCGTCTCACAGTATAGCTAGAAATCAATCAACCCAATACATTTCCTGGTTCTGCTGCTGGCTGATGCCGGTTCATCTGTCGGAGTGCTTTTCAATGCTAGATGAAATTCAAATGTTCCATCATCACTCAAGCAAACTACGAACCCAGGTGAACGATATGTGTACATGTTCCCTGAAGAAAGAGAAAAAAGCTCAATCGATGTTCTAGTCAATTGTAGGGCAAAAAAAATCCCCTCCACGATACTTTCATTTGCTGAGCCGAGCAACACCATGTCAACGGGAGCAAAAACGCGACAACTCAGTGTCGCATTTTCATGCCAGGAGACGTGACAATTTTTCGCGATATGTCTATCGCTTTCGATGAATGAAAAAATTGAGCAGGAGCAGTACCTACCTACACACATTCACACGCCAGCAAGCGACTAATGAATCATTTTGCAATCGTCATCGCTGTCGTTTTCGTTATTGTTGATCGGGAATTGATATTGAACCATCATCGGGGCGGAAATCGGTGTGGTGCAAGGAGGGAATCGTGCTGCACAGTGGGACGAAATCAAATAAGTTGGGCATCAATCTTTATGCGTACATAACAGGATTTAATGTTTCCACATGTCCTACATTGATAACACAACGAAACAAAACAACATTTTTGCGTACCTCAAGAATCAAATTATATGTCTCTAGTAGATTTGGGAATGCCGTTTTCAAAAATGTTCCAGCATCGTCAAATTCTACATTTTTGACAGCCAATATCTCAAAAACTATGCTATGCTATGACATTTTTGAAAACGGTGGTAGATTTAGGGGATTTTTTTCCGTACAAAGTGGGCCGAAGGGTCTCAGATTTTCATGAAAATTTTTCCATGGGCTCATCAATATATGAATAACAAAAAGATTGAGAAAAAATCAGGGTCGCTTATTTTCCCGGAAAACTCAGTTGAAATTTTTTTGTTTTCCTCTGACACTACTTACTTTGAAAAATCATAACTCAAGAACGAAGCATCGTAGAAACATTGTTTTTTATGAAAATGAAAGCAAATTTTCTCAGGAATAAAAAATATATTAACTGGAAAAAGTTTTCCATAAAATTTTCCATCGTTGAGAAAATTCGTAAAGAAAAGCCGGAAAAACTATGTTCCAATTAGTGGAAAACTTTCAAAAATATATTTTTTAGAAGGTAATTTCATAAGCGAATGGCTAGAGATGCTAGTATTAGAAAGTCAGCAGAAATTAAAAACGCCAAACAATTTTTCCACTGGGCTGTGTCGCAAAAGGTGAAAGACCAATTTAAAAAAGATTGGGAATTTATCTATGCAACTGAAAATGACTATTCAGAGGCTGAAAAATTTCTTCAGGAAAGATTTTCTAACCTTGTTCCAATTCCTGGAACAAAAAAATATCATTCATTTATACCAAAAGACGAACAAAGCATTTTTGCTAGTGAATTCTCAGATGCACATGAAAATCAAGAAAATACAGCATGCTTTGTTCTCAATAATACAAAGGAACGAAAATCTTCTGGTGTTAGCAATCAAAGACAATCTTCCCGGTTGAAAAAATAGATAGTATTAAGATGAAAATGTAAGTTATATACTGAATAATTGAATAAATAAAATTAAAAAAAAAAATTATCTTATTTGTTGCATAGAAAAGAAAGAATCCCCTTTTAGTGTAATGAAAAATTGAGTCAGAAACAGTTTTTTTTCAGTTTTTCTTAGCGGTGTAATTTTTTATGAAAAATATCATCCATTCCGACTTATACTTCATTCAAACCAATCCCATATCTTTTTTTCAGATGTTTTAGAAAATTTGCAATTGCTTTGATAAAAAATCTTTGTTTTTCCGATGCTTCGATTGAAATATGGGTTTTCAAAGAAAAGGCTTCTATGGTAATTTTCTACAAAATTGGCCATAACTCAAAATTTAAAAAAAAAGTACATTTCAAAAATTTCAGCGATTAAAGCCTATGAAAATACCTTCTCAAAACATATTTTTGAAAGTTTTCCACTAATTGGAACATAGTTTTTTCCGGCTTTTCTTTACGAATTTTCTCAACGGTGGAAAATTTTGTGGAAAACTGTTTCCAGTTAATATTTTTTTTTTATTCCTGGGAAAATTTGCTTTCATTTTCTTTAAAAAAAACTTTGTTTCTACGATGCTTCTTTCTTGAGTTATTGATTTGACTTGATTTGACTTTATTAACGAGATTTTTAGCCCTGGGCTAGTTCATCTCGGGACCAACGGCTCTACTTCCCTTCCGAAGGAAGTCGTCACTATAACTTTTTACGTCATAAGTGACTATGTCGGGGATGGGATTCGATCCCAGGTCCTCGGCGTGAGAGGCGAGTGTTCTAACCACTACACCAGGTCCGTCCCCACTTCTTGAGTTATGATTTTTCAAAGTAAGTAGTGTCAGGGGAAAACAAAAAAATTCCAACTGAGTTTTCCGGGAAAATAAGCGACCCTGAATTTTTCTGAATTTTTTTTTATTCATATATTGATCAGCCCTGCCTGTGGAAAAAGTTTCATGAAAATCTGAGACCTTTCGGCCCAAACCCGTACGGAAATAAAAAAAAATCCCCTTCAGCAATACTAGATGAAGTAAATACAGGTATGTTTCGTTTTTATCAACAAAATCGTCAATTTTCAGTTTACAAAAACGGAACCGTGAAAAAAACAAAATAATTTTCTTAGGCAAAATATTTTTCAAATATGAAAGGAAAATTGCAGTTACCCATTTTCATCATATAAATGCAAAGAATTTATTTTCAGGAGCATCCAGATTGTTCATTATTTTAGGTTCGTATTGAAAATTGATTGCAGACTCCGATCAATCAATGTGATTTTTTAATAAATCATTAATAGCTTTAGTTTTCTTGGTTAGCATTTCAATAAATGCAACATATAAAATTAAAACGATAATCACTTAAATGTCCTTTGCATCATATGGTGGGTCATATTTGTAAAAATAGCTACAAGGAAGTGGGACATTTTTTTCAAGAAAGGTTAAACAAGAAACAACTTCCTATTCTACTGTTCATCCTTATCCTTCTGCTTTTTCTTCTTCTTTTTGGAAATATATCCCAACTGAGAAAAATCTTCTTCTCATCTTAGTGTTCTTCGAAACACTTCTGCAGTTATCAACTGAGAGAAAGTGCCATCATCGCCTTTTAGATTTACTTTAGATCATCAATAGATTGGCAATAAACTAACCTATAGATCAAGTTTTTTTTGTTAAGTAAAAATAATATTCAATACTAGTGGCCCTGTTAATAGTTATTTAACTCGATTTTTTCAGCACTTGTTGTATTTATCCCTCTAATACCCAAATTTTTATTTTCGATTTAAGTATTATTTTTCGTTATCTAAAATCGTTCTAAACACGTTTTGGGCATTTATTTATTTTTATTCGCAAATTTTTAAATTTTGGTTTTTGATTTTTATAATTTTTATTTTTGAACATCCCTACATTTTTTCATTTTTTCTTGAAGCCATTTCTAGTTGTTGATTTTTGGCAATAATAAAAATTTTAATTGTTGCGGTATTTTTAAAAATATTAAATTTTTAATTTTTTTTCGGAGCGTATTTTATTTTCTGTGTAACTTACGGAAAAACAGGTTTGAAATGATTTTAATACCACCAGGCTCTTCGTTTGTGATAGGTTAATCGTAGAAAAATATAAAAGATACGATTTTTTATATTACACGTTGAATGAAGCCCAGGCCTTTGTAGGTTATATAAGAATGCAATTTTTCAAACAACTTCTAAAAATACAAAAAAGTTTCAAAAGCCATAATAAACTTTTCTTATATGCGTGTTATGAGTCAAGGTATAAGCCAAAAATAAAATCATTTTGATTTGCGAGCTACGAAAAAATACACAAAATTCCAAAGTGTACCCCGTCTAAAGGCGGGGTTGGGTATTAGAGGGTTATCCAACTCGGCAAGCCTCGTTGGATAAATGTACAACTCTTGCTGAAAAAATCATCATTTTGCAACGAGTTGCATACAACATTTTTTGCCATTACGAAAAATGCCGTTCTATTGAACTATTTCTAACAGCACAAACATATTTCAAGAGTATCCATATGGCCCTCCATGGTCTCAGTAGTTTTCAATCAGGTAGGCTGTGACACAGCAATCTGATCTTGCGTATGACAATCACAAATTTTCACGCTTCAATCCATATTCTATGTATCTGATTTCGACGACGGACCAGGTAAGACGCCGGATGCAATTTTCGAATTATTTAAATTATTCATGTGTCAACCTGCCTGCACGAACCGTGAAGAGGCGTGTTGTTAGGTTCCGGAAATTTTGGAGTTTACTCTACAGAAAACTTTGCAAACACTGGTTGAGCTGATTCTAAATCAGAATGGTTCCCTGGGCTCCCTTTAGTCGGATACGAATCGCCAAATGGTTGCAGAAGCTGAAGCATTGTCGAACTAGTCATTGAGATTCACAGGGCTGTTCAATAAATGGCGTTTGAAGAGTCGCAGATACTTAGTTACTGACTCCCAAAACAGAACTGAAAAGTGCTACTTTTCAGCACCGAAAAGAGTGCTGAAAAGTAGCACTTTTCAGTTCTGTTTTTGTTGTCAGGAAAAGTAGGCCGATATGTGGTTCATTTCCTTGATATAAAGTAGGCTTATATGCAACGTAATGGCAAACACTTTGTTATGCCATCAAGTAGGCTGCTGAAAAATGGCTTGAGTTTCCAGTTGTTTTTTTCTTTCTATTATTCCAGAGAATTTCCCAAATCGTTTCCTTCACTCAAATACTCGGAACACTTGACCAATGCAACAGTGAAATAATAATATAAGTCTCTTAGCCCGTTCTTAAGTCATTTCGTGACATAAAAACACAATTTCATTTTCATTTATATAGAAGATCATCAAGAACACAAAATTGTATATACTCTTAAACAAGCATCAACAAATTAGAACTTTTTGGTAAGAAACTGTTTTGTAAAATTTTATGAATAAGCGTATGGCTGTTGGTATAAGACTCCTACTTATCCAATTAGTTTTCATGTGGGGCAGGGGTTCATGTCTACTCAAAGACCCAGATCCCAGTAAATTTGGGATGGCAACGTACGTGACGTGGGAACAGTTTCACAAATTGTCAGCCATTTCAGCCTTTTACCCTCTTCCTCGATGCAAACTTATTATATGGATATTCCAAAGTTCTCTATAGATTGCTTAGTTTTGGAACAGGATCTAATAAATGGCTGTTTGCTATAATTTGAGCAAAGCTATCGAGTTTGAAAGATAGAAGATAATATTAAAAATATGACGGGGTCGAATGGAAGCCGCAGATGAAGCAGCCAAGCGGGGACGAACCAGCCGACCCCTAAAAGAAGGAACCCCGAAAGAAGATTTAGTTAAATGGTTCAGATATCTCGTTAAATTAAAAAAATTTGATGCATGGCTGAATGAATCAACTGAAAATCAGCTAAGAGTCATTAAGTATACTACTGCAAAATGGAGCGACAGACCAGTAGGGTTTTGGTACCGGGAGTACCGGTACCGATAGTACCGGTATTACCGACCAATTTTTAGTACCGAAATACCGGTACCGACCCCTTTTGACGAGTACCGGTTCTACGGTACTGTAACTCTCAGTACCGGTAGTACCGGTAAAATACCGGTACTGGAAGATTTTTTTCAATAAATCTAGAGCACACAGTATTGGATAAAATATTTGCAACTTTTTCTAATTCGTCAATCAATACAGGTTTGCTAAAGCTTACTCTTCATTTTTATGAATTATAATTCTTACCAAATATGTCCAAAATCGTTCAAAATGAATAATTTATTGACTATCTTCATGTTATCACCTTGTTTTTCATTCATAAAGTAGGACTTTAAATGCAAAACATGTTCAAAGCTCAATGTTTAACTGCCATACATGTGCGTATATTGGTAACAAAACTTCAGGCACCGAAAAAGCTCTTTCTAAATCCATCCGGTTGTTGGCCCATGCATCGTGAAGTGTTAACATATATTTCACTTTGATCCTTTGATATGAATTATTCCAAACAATCCTTGTGTCATAATTGAAGCACTTTCAAATGTTTCGATACCCTGAAATATTGTTTTATATATATGGCTTGTTGTCAGAAGGCTTGATATTCATTATCAGCAGCTTTATTTGTATTCGATAATTAGTAAAAATTCGATAATCTTGTTGGTAACCATAGGATCAGCTGAATCATTTCCGTTCAATAGATGCAAACAATGAGCGTTCTTTCTATGTAGGGAGAAAAATCAGCCTTAGTGCAGAAATGATGATAATTAGAATAAGTCTTCATGTAATGCGTTCCTTGATGGATCTGACGAGTTCTTCGTCAGTCTTTTATTGTGAAAAAATATTGTTCGTTTAGTTAAGGAATAGATTCTCGTGCACATTTTCAACGTGGAAAAATAAAATAAAAATAAATACTCACACGTCAGTTTATATGGCACTTTCATAGAAGCACACACCTTGCATTCAATGTACAATCCAACATAATGCGTTACTTGTGCGTTACTTGTTGGTTTTGTTAGCTACGACGCCATCCAATATATGGCAAACATGGTGGGAGAATATTTTGGTGTGACAAAATTATTTAGGTGTTAGTCTATTAGAGGGCAAAATCCTCAATATTGATTCAAACGAATTTTAGATTTTTCTTCAGTACCGAAAATACCGGTACTCAATGCCTTCTAGGTATCGGTATTTCGGTACCAAAAATTGGTCGGTAATACCGGTACTTTCGGTACCGGTACTCCCGGTACCAAAACCCTAGTTTCACCGGAATTGGCCTATCGATTCTTTGGTCGCTGGTGTACATCCAACAACTTTTGTTTCACTAATGCCATAGATGAATCCGTCTCCGGCCGACTCTCCAGTGCAGTGACAGGGCCTCCTTACGACTCCGGCAAACTCCTTAAAGGCATAACAATTTTCATTGGATCTTCCATTGGCTGACCAGCACTCGCTAGCCGGTCATACAGCTCTTCCAGTTCGAATAAATGCCTTTCAACATCAGAACCTTTCGACATATTCAAGCCACACAGTTTCATTAACAGTAACACGCGCGAGATCAAGGATGTCTTCTTGTGACACTGTTTCAATTGATCCCAAACAGCCATGGAATTTCTGACATCTTCCACTACATTATTAAACTGATTGTCAAGACAATCGTTGCATGACACTTCTGATCACTTTTAGTCCATGTTTCCGTCACTGTTTCTGGTCTTGTAGAGTCAATAACACTCCACAGTTATTTTTAGTTTTTTTTTAACATTTCTATTCGGGTCTTCCACACCGAATAATTATGGTTGCTAAGACGAACAAACAAGTATTTCTCTGCCATAGAGGTCTACAAGCAAACTGCCACGAATACCATCACACAATCAATCTTACACAAGTCGATTTCCTCAGAATGAAAACGTGTCGATGTTTGTTTGACGTCATTCGAGCTTCTGGTCAACGTCAGTCCAACAAGGAATTGAATGCTCGGCAGCAATTCGGTTTATATTTTCTTTTTCACAGCAAACAAAAGCAATGTTGTGTCAGTTCTCACAGCAAACAAAGAACATTTTGTCAACATTGCACTACTACGCAGGCTATCGGATTGGACTATATTTAGCTTACACGGAGAAAATGAAGTTCTCAAAAGTGAGTTCATTCCACTCAATTCGAGGGATTCGTGCGTTAACCTAATTTTGAGTTGATGGGGTAGAAGTTGTTTTCATTTGAAGCCATGCAAAAAAATACCTACTGGCTAGGTTCTTTTCACTCAACTGGCAGATCAAATAACTCAACTTCCAGTACTTTGCCACTTACTCAAATTTGAGGTAACGCACAAAGGTTCGGTTTTTGGGTTGTTTTGCTCTTCGCTCTTTGACAACGATAGAAGGAGCGAATGAAATAAGGAGAGAAAAATAACACAAAAAGAAGTTAAAAAATACTCAAACATGGGTTTTCCC
The DNA here is from genome assembly GCF_002204515.2 of Aedes aegypti. NCBI lineage: Eukaryota > Metazoa > Arthropoda > Insecta > Diptera > Culicidae > Aedes > Aedes aegypti. The sequence continues at coordinate 77,860,291 of NC_035107.1, forward strand.
TTTTCTCCGTGTAGAGAGAGGAAACAGCTGGCTTGGATTGCGAGCTTCCAAAATTCAAGGAAACCTGTCATCAACTGTCACTGGAAACATGCGAAGGATAGAGCGTGCAAAACCGTCAAAATTAAAAAAAAAACGTAGTTATAAGTTCTAGGTTTTTCTCGATGATATCACATTTTAAAAAGTTGTATACCTAAAAATAGTTGTGTGTTGGCAAACTGCTATAGATTAGTTATAATCTGAGTTTTTGAGGTCATCTAAAAAAATAGACGTTTTTAGGCTCCTGCGATTTTTGTTTTTGTTGAAAAAAATTTTTATCACTGGATTTTGGGTGATGCTAAACTTAAAAGTGCTGCAATACTCAGTATTGCAACGATTTCATACTTATGGTGGGTAGTGTATGTTCATCTGACCGTTGTGCACAACCCAAGAATTAAAGAAAGAAGTCAAAGAAGGCAAGAAAACATGCCAATTGTCAGTGAGCTGTCTCCTCTCTCTCAGATATTTATTTAGTAACAAACCGTATACAATCGCACCAAAGCACTGTACCCCGTCTGCCGAACATCAGTAACAAGAACGACAACGCCAGCAGCGACAAAAACAAAAACTTTCTCGTCCCACCAAAACACAAGTGCAGAGATTGTTTACTTCTCTCTCGATACTGCACTGGCACCAAAGAAGACCTTCATGTCCCTTGCAATGGACCGATGCACGAGTTCACTAATTTGACGTTTGAGCGGTGCCGAATTCACTGGTTTCCATGGTCCCATAAATAACACGGCACCGCTAAAACGTCAAATAATGAACGCGTGCATCGGTCCATTGCGCAAAATGTCATGGCACATAAGGTAATCTACAATGTCGTGAAAAGTGTACTACGATCTGTCAAACTTGGGTACCTTTTGCAGTAGCAAGGGACCAAATGCAGTACTAGAAGTGGTACCCTATCTGAACCCGAGTGGGACGGACCTGCTGGCACTACTACACACAAGCTTCCGACCAGGTCCGTCGCACTCGGGCTCAGATTCGATACCACTTCTAGTACTGCATTTGGTCCCTCGGTAGTGCAAAAGGTACCCAAGTTTGACAGATCGCAGTACACTTCGAACGGCATTCTAGATTACCTTATGAGCCATAAAATTTTGGGCACCTGCAAGGGACATCGGGGTCTTTAATTTGTCTTTGTTCCGACTGCTAAGCAAAACGTTTTTTTCGAGCAGTTTATTCGCTTTGACGGCACCGCGTTTGACAGCTAGTTTGCGTGAAAACAAAATTTAAATAAAAGTGAAAAAACTAGACGTTTTTAAAGACCGATTTTCTAAAATTTGCTTTAACTAACCGATAAAATGGTGAGTATTTATTGAAAATTTAATGTCCGTGAATCTTTTGAAGTGAACGTAGTGTTTTTTCTGAGAAGATGAAATACAATTTAACCACCTTGAAGTTGGGTGGTTTTTCATGGTGCAAAAAAGTGAACGTATATTTAATCAAAATTATGAATTAAAAAGTCAAATTTCTTTACCAGTGAACTTTTTTATCACGACCAGAAGACTCAATTATTCCAAATTTGCAAAACTTTTAATAAAAAAAATCTCGGAACTGTCGTAAATAGACTCTGAAATGTTGCTCATTTAAGGCTTCGCCATCAGAATCCTACGAGGAATTTGCAGTGAAAATTCAACTTGCAGACATCGTGGGATATGCTGCCGGAGGAACTAGGCTCATCGTTGAGGGTGAACGAGTCTACCAAGCTAAGCATTTGCTGCTAGTAGGTGTGCAGACATCATTTGACGACGGTCTGGATTTGTTTGCATCCTGCTTAAAATCTTCGTCCCCAAGTTCGGAGCCGCACAAAATTCACATACGAACTAAACGTTCGTTCAGTGAATGGACATTCCGATGCTCATGCAAAGCTGGACTCGGCAAATGTAAGCACATTATGGCAGTGCTAAAACACTTATTGCTGTAAGTAATATAATAATAATATGTCAATATAATATTACAAAAATCCCCTTTTTCACCCAGGTACCCTTCCATAAAACGATTGACAGTAACGGATATGCAGCAAAAATGGGGTAAAGTCGCCCAAAAAGTAGCTAATGATATGTATAAAGCTACGAAATTGAGTGATTTTTGCTCTAAAACACCAGAATCTCCTAGGAGCTGTGATAAAACTCCAGGTGATGAAGAGTTATCGCACGTGTTACACATGTTTCTGCAAAGTACGATTCGAATGTTTATTTAGGGTGAGATAACTAGTTGATTATTTTTTCGAACTTTTATTGCAGACCTACCGGGAAGCAACCTGTATTACGAAGTGAACGGTAGGCCAACTGTGAGAGAAAATGTTGAGAATGAGACTGATCATGCGTCTGCATTAGATGAGTTACTTGATATTCGGATTCATAATCGTACCTCTTCCATCGATTCATTGATATCTATCGAAGATTCTGAAACAATGATATCTCTTAAAGACTTTTTAAGAAGCGCCTTTGGCAGTGTGTCACATACCGACCTAGATCAAGATAACGCCCAGTTCATTGGACCTCTGGAAGCCAACTTACATATTTATTATGTAGTTCAAGTTTGCGTATCGGAATATGAATCTTTGCAAATATGTGCAAATACAATTGAGCAGCGTATTTCACCAGTGTGGAAAGATGAACGGAGTCGACGAATAACTGCTTCAAACGCCTATAGCTTGTACACTTATTACAACTCTCGGACAGATACCGTAAAAGACTGGAGGAGACACATAATGGGACTAGTTGTCCCAAAAGAAGCTCAATCGGTAGCAATTATGCATGGTCTGAGATGTGAGTCGCTTGCAATAAAGGCTTATGAACGTGATTTCAATAAATCTGTTAGCCAGTGTGGTTTTGTAATTCCTTCTCACATGCCATGGTTAGGCTGCTCCCCAGACGGTATATTCATCAACGAAAGAAAAATTATTGAGGTAAAGTGTCCGATATCAGGTGCTGATAATTCTCTCTGTTAAGTATTAGAGAGGGCAAATTATCTTACTAAGAATTTGAAGCTTTTGAAACGTAATCACCAGTATTATGCACAAGTACAGTTGAACATGTTTATTCTGAAATGTTTTACCGCTGATTTTGTAATTTATTCTGAAGCAGAAGATAAATGTCATGTAGAAACAATTAACTTCGATGAGGATTATGTTAGAATGATACTTGTACGTTTGAGGGAGGTGTGCTTTAATGCTTATTTGAAATTTTTGTTTACCACGAACTTCAAAAACCTAAACTGCCCATAAATGCATAACAGTCCCACGTGACTTTTTGTCATTTTTTAGTTAATTACGGGAAACGTCATTAAATTGCATGTACTTTCATTGTATTATAAGAAAATAATGCGTTTGTTCTAGAAATGTTAAAAACAATATCGAACTTGGTCTGTCCCACGTTACTAATATACGCATGTCAGTCTCGCGACTTGTGTGATAAGGACTCGCGACAAATTGTGTTGATAAGTAAGTCAAGTAAAGGAAAATATACTTACCCACAATTGTTGCCGTAACCCAGAGTGGTCAGAAAAAATCTACGCAAACTTAAACGGGAGAATCGTTTGATTCAGCCAGATGAAATACAAAGCTATTGGATTTCCTTGGATCGTCTTCCTCGTACTTGTACCGACGCCATCTTTGAACACCACTCGTTCCCCTCGTTCCACGCACTGGCGTATATAGCTGGTTTGCTCTCGTGAATCCAATGCCTAGAGCAACGTGTTAAGACGAATACGGGTTTTCTTCGGTATTTTAAGCCCGTAGTTCATTATACACCAACAAGTGACAAGCTTTACTTGATGCGATAATCGACGCTTCTTGGCGTTGTGTGTCGCTTTCATCTTGTTGTTCTCTTGCGTTTTTGGCAAATTCATCAACGGCTTTTTGACTTCCGTCTGAGTCCATTTCATCAGTCCCCGTCACATATATAGTGTTCTCCAAGGATTTTAAATAGCTTACCCAATGCTACGTCTTCGATGGAAACTGAAATATGCCATCGCCGCCAGCATTGCCGTCCTTATCGTCGAAGCCAGCGAACTTGTCTTCAGAGCCCGCGTCATTGTTCAACGGGACGCCATCGGCCAAATTCCTGCACTCATCCTCGGAGCTATCAGAAGTACCATAACTTTTCAAATAATCGAGAGCAGACATTTCTGCGACTTTGAATGCGGACACTAAACTGTCAAAACAACAATTATACACATGTGAAGACCGATGCATCATAGTAAGCACTGATACTGTTATGCGTTTATTCTCGTACATTCAAGAGCAAATAAACGCATATCAGTCACGCGTACATTTTTCCGTATATTAACTAAATATTTGAGAAAATTAATAAACAAAATGTATGTAACACTGTAATCAATAGTTCATTGCACCATTTGAGTTCAAATTTGGGTGCGAAATCATCGCATTTTCAATATAATTGGAGTAAAGAAAGCATGCAGGTGTTCACGACTTCTACCGCGTTTTTCTTGGGTGCGCTGTTTTGCTAGTGTGACTGGTATGCATTTATGGGCAGTAAACGATTCAGTTGTGTAAATTAGAATTAGGGTCGCATTATGTTTTTTTCATTTAACACTATAACAAGTTTTATTGCTTTTATTCTAAATAAATAAAAAACATTTTTTTTATATTGTTGTAATTTTGAAGTTTTATTTCAAGTAACATATTTGAGTCCACTGTGTGTTCCTTAAAATCTCTCATTTGACAGGATTGGTTTTGAAATATTTGCGATTCCACATGTGATAAATACAATATCGTCCAGGACAGGTATCAAATTTATATCAATTTTGTCGTTGAGAATACCTAACTGCTTAATCTGTTGAATTGCCCGTTCCACGTGGACTCGCACAGCAGCTATCGATACATTTTCAGTTGCATCCAACGGGCTCAATTGAGTTAAAGGAGCTCTTAAGAATGGTGGTCTAACCAATTTCACGCCCCTTTTTTGTCATTCTTCATCAATCAAGAAACCCTTATCTGTCATAACCGATTCTCCCACTTTGATTTTGTCCAGAAAATTTTCTTGAATGACGATTTGCTTGTCTGAGCATTTTCCGCCATACCCACGACTAATAAACGAAATTGTACCCCCAGGGGTTACTGCAATTAAGTATTTGGCAGTTTCCCGTCCCTTATAATGAGAATAAGCGTTAATTCGACAATGTAAGCAAGCAGGTTTTTTAATTGCAATTTCTGTGCAATCTAAAACTGCAACTACATCCTCGTAAGTCGGTCGAAAATAGTGAGGCATGTTGTTCTTAATTTGTGTTAGAGTTGGCCAATACACAAGAGCCATGCATACAGCTTTGATCCAAGGTACTGTTTGATAAAATATTATCGACACAGTTTGATAATGCAAATTGAAAAGTGGTCCCATACAAGAGAAAGACAAATTAGTCTTCAATTCAATGAATACCATCAGTATCCGCTCCCGTAAGGGTACTGTAGAGTAGCTGCTGGCTTTGTAATTTGAAAACTACCTTATGGATTGCTCGATCTTCATATTGCTGTTTCTGTGTAGCGCTCTGTTTTGGTTGTGGCAAATTGATGTCTGGAATCGCAGAACTCAACAGGAACATTCTGTCCGTCTTTCGATTCAAGCCTGAAAACAGGAATTGTATTTGTAATGTAGAATTAAATACATAATGTTTCAGAATTTGTACCTGGGCTTTTGAAGTTTGAAATGCTAAAATGCAAACTGCACACTCTTGCCGTAGGCGCTGGTTCATATTTCAATTTTATCCGGTGGACCCACTCTTTCCAACGTTGTGTTTCGTCTTTTCTGGGGAAACTGTGGAAGGATACACAGTGGCAATACCGAGATCTGCAGCCTAGAACAGCACAGACCGTTCTATTCATACTATTCGATGAACATGGGGAATTGGTATTTTTCTTGACCTGCTCCATACTACAATCCATCTTGTCACAAATACCGGTACTTTGTGCGGCAAATTCCTGTCGTGTAATGTACAAATTCAAATGTTAGCATAGATGCCGTGTAAGATAACATTATTGTTTTTCAGTTTGTTGTGGTTTTCAATTGTTGGTTGTTCTTTTTCATTCAACTTTATTAAAATTAATGCATCCACCTTTTGAGAATCCTTCAAGTGTCGCACTTTCTAGAACCTCCAAATCAATTGTAAATCAAGCTCGAAAATTGTAAGTCGACCGGAAAAAGATCCTTCAGATGTTAAAATCTCCTTGTTAAAAAATCTCCGTTGAACTGCCGCAACTATTGTAAAACTGCGATTGAAAAAAGTTCTTATTATGCACCTTTTGTTTACATATCAGTTCACGCAAAATCTAAACTAATGTAGATGTCGCCACCGCGGCGCTGTCAAATCGAATTTTCCCGGACACCCAGTGAGTGATTGATACACACCTGAGAGAGACTCGCGAAGAGGAAAAATATCAACGTCATATGCAGCCCAGATTCCCCTCTCACGAAACGTCAAATGCAGCCCACCGTTTTTATGGCTGAAAAAGTGAAAAGTATTGTGTTCAAAGTAAACTGTTATTAAAAACCTCAGTCGGCGGAGCAGTTTTTTCCAAAGTTGCTGATAAATCTAAGCAGAAGATTTATTATTTCTAATGTCTGCTACGTTTGCTGGCATGAAATTTCACTCAAATGGCTATTTATGATTCGAAGTGATGCAAACTTAATCATTTTTTGCTGAGAGGTTCATGTGAGGATTTGAACAGCATGCGCATAATTGGTATGCGCATGCGCATAATTGGTGGAATAAGAAAAAAACTCAGCAATCACAGAAAAAGAAGACCGTCTTCGCGTGTCTCGTCTCAGATACACACTACACTCAAACCGTTTTGCGTTCACTTCGGTCGCACTCTCAGAGCATTGCAAAGAACTCGTTACACAAGTGCTTGTTGCAGTGACGCCATTGGGAACAGCACCCGCGTTCAGGAATCACTTATCGCGCTTTACCACTTTTCTGGACCGATAACCTGTAGAACAGAGAAGACTACGGTGGACAGGTCACACAGCGGAACACTACCGACGAGGGAAATGCAGGGAGTTTGTCTGGGTAACTTTCGGTAATCGCGTTGAACAGTGGTAAACTACGAACGTACGTTTGAACTTCTTTATTCCACGAACATTCTCAGTGAACTGATACACGCTAAGCCTGCTCAACGCAGCGCATGTGTTAAAACTACACAGAATGAGGCAACCAATGCAGGACTCTCTGGCTGAGTGAAAATTCTGTGTAAGTCGCACTCATGCTATGTGTTACCGATGTGTTGGCCACTGGCTGTGCGTGGATCGATGGAAATGGAACTGTCAGTCATCTCCCGCGTGGCAGCAAACAGTTGGCCATTGGTAGGATGCGAAGTTTTCCGGGATTTTTTCAGGCGAAAAGTCGGAAAATGGTCGCAAATGTGAAAGTTTTTTCCCCATTTGCTTCCGCTTCGGCTATTCGAATGAAAAAATCTCTGAAAATTTGAATGTTTTTCGATGTTTTCAGAAGGAAAACAAAAATGGAAGTGAATTCCGCATTCCAAGCGTTCCTCCTCTGTGCGCATTTCACTCATTCGGTTTGCTTACCACCGTTTGCACAAAACTGTGTACAGCCCCCTTTGCACAGAATCTGTGCTACATGAAGAGAGGGCGATTTTGTGTACTCGGCACTCATTTTTGAGCGGATAAATTTTAGCGTGTATGGGTTGCTTCTCTTCTCTCAAACATTGCCGCACATCGATATGGGGACAGATGTCAAAAATCGTCTGTTAGTGAAGAACTTCGTATTTACAGATGTAAACAGAGCTCTTTTGAAGGTTTATGAATAAGGTTTATAACCGAGCAGACCCAAACGAACAAATCCTATAAATTTTGGTCTACGGGGCTCAAATAGCCGTTTCGGTAAACGCGCAGCTATTCAGCAAGACCAAGCTGAGGGTCATGGGTTCGAATCTCACCGGTCGAGGATCTTTTCGGGTTGTAAACTTTCTCGACTTCCCAGGGCATAGAGTATCTTCGTACCTGCCACACGATATACGCATGCAAAAATGGTCATTGGCATAGTAAGCTCTCAGTTAATAACTGTGGAAGTGCTCATAAGAACTCTAAGCTGAGAAGCAGGCTCTGTCGCAGTGGGGACGTAACGCCAGAAAAGAAGAAGAAAGTTTGGTGTCTAGCGGTTTTCTTGGAGTATTCAAGAACTCTGATGAGCTTAGGTATTCGGAAAAATCATACGTAACCAACTCTTTTACGAATTTGAATCCTCTGAACAGAATCTCAATAGAGAGAATCATAAAGGCAGATTTGAGTATCTAACAATTTAATAGCACTCTAAATGCCTATCCTCTGACAGTTGATGCACGTAACAGACACTGACGAAGGCAATAAGTGTTAGTCGCAATACGCATATCTGTCAATTATTGGGTCACCAAGTGGCTCGATAGCCTGGTAAAGGGCTCGTCTGGCATACAAGTGTCGTGGGTTCGAATCCCAGCCGAGCACGTGATTTTTTTTCATAATTTCATCCATAGTTTGTCCATCTTTACCACGCGTAATGAGTTTATTCATTTAATTTAGGCGGAATTACAAGGTTTAATACTCAAATCTACTTGTTTTGCTCCTCTACTTATTATCAAGAGGTTACTAGTTACAACCAGGTTTACACTCATGTGGGCTCATACAACTATGGTAAACCAAGTTCATCATTTTCCGGTAATCATTGAACTTCTTTGAGGAAAGAGCTTCAGAACAACACGCATAACTTGTAACGTTCTGACGTTGGTTCACAGCCAAACAAGCTCAGTAACATACATCCTTCCATTTCTCGAAATCAGCAACTGTTCATGGTCATTCATTGCGTGAAAGGCCTTTGTATCTAGAGACGGGGGCCCAGATAGCCGTAGCGGTAAACGCGCAGCTATTCAGTAAGCCCAAGCTGAGGGTTGTGGCTTCAAATCCCGCCGGTCGAGGATCTTTTCATGAAGGAAATTTTCTTGACTTACCAGGGCAAAAAGTATCCTCGTACCTGCAACACAATATCTACATGCAAAAATGGTCTATTGCTCATAAGAACACTAAGATGAGAAACAGGTTCTCTCCCATTGGGGACAAAATGCCAGAAAGATGAATCTACAGGCGTCCCCAGAGGTCTTTCTGACAAGTTGTAATTAGCATATTTAGGTATGAATACTATTCATCAGTGGACGAAGATCACTGGTTACGCTTTTAGATCTGAAGACCTGAACTCAAAGGAGTTTTGGGATAACCTTCAACAGTTGTTGATCTCAAAACTTGATAAACCTAACTATGTAAACCTGTGTGAATATTATCCTGAATTGCAAGGTTCCGGTTCACTCGTTGCGTTTGTAGATGATTTGTATCCAAGTAGTTTTTGGATAACCTTAAATTGTCGTTGAACTCTTTTTTGGTACAGAAATGTTATATAAGGTCGTGTAGATCACCCATGTTCTTAATTCTCCTAAAGAACGCTGGTTACGCTTGTAGCTCTGTATACTTTACCTACAAAGGTATCGACCGTGATAATTATATTTATTTTTTTTTACTGGCATATCGATCTGTTTTGCTCAAAGTAATAGGGAGCAAGGAGAAGAAAGCAATGAAAACTAGATGGATAGGTACTGTAAGGGAACGGCGAGAGAAATTGGATTAGTTGTTGAAGAGGGCATACCATAACAGTTTTACTTGAAAGGTCCTTCCTTGTGGCTTACGTCCCCTATGAAAATGGCTAGGCTGGCTTGGTAGTTTTATTCGATCAACATGCCAATAAACAAATTAAATAGACCTGTATACCATTACTCAAAGCAGTTCTTGTATAACCTTAAACGATCGTTATACAATTTAGAATTTGGTTGGGTGGCTAAACATTGGAACAAAATTCATCAAATTCCAAAAGATCGAAAGCCATTACTTTGAAAGGATGAAACGTCGAAGAGACAAAAAGATGAAAAGACGGCGAAAAGGGAGAATTGGGAGGGAAAATTCTTAGAAGAGTGGTTCTCTTCCAAAACAATACATTATTTAACGTTTTGCCCTTCGACGTTTTGTCTTTCGACATTTTATCTTTCGTCATTTTGTCCCTTAACCTTCAATTCCAACTGTGAAAATGATTTTTTTCCTCAGTACTCAAAAATATTGCCACATAGTAAAAAATATCGAAACGCTAAACCCAATAAAAACATCGATGTCCAACATTTTTTATTTTGTCCCACTGTGTGGCGCTCTGAAGGGACCAATTTGCACATCGATACACACGTGTTGAGGCGCGCTCACTCTGTATCAAAGCACGTGGCCGGAATGGAAAATGTTCACACCTTAGTAGAATGCCTTTTCGAGAGTCGCGTATCGGGTCGTTCCGAAGAACCGTTACAGATTATATCAATTTTCTCAATGAAGCTCCCTTGTCGACGAGATGATGATGGAATATTGGGCTTTGTGTGACAATTGTTGTCCACAGATGGGCGATTTTCCTTGCAAGCCCCGAAACATGTCAACCCCTTTTCAAATGAGCTGCCGCATGAATAATGGAATTTACAAGTATTCAGATCTTGGGTCCATCTTGTCGCCATTGTATCCATTGTCGGCCTGCGTCCTTGTCGGTACTATTCGTAAGGTATCTTTCCATCATTCCATTAACTGAGGGGGGAAATATTATCATGACCCAGAAAATGATAACCATCACTAGTTTATCGAAAAAACAGCCAATTAAATAATTAGACATAAGCAAATGTTTGGTGTATATTAGGGTGCCAATGAAAATCGATTTTTCGAATTTCAAAAAATGGTAGTGCTCAAAAGTTTTGTCTCCTCGAAAAAGGTCCCCATGCAAAATTTGAGCTCAATCGGACTTCATTAAGTGGACCCCCAAAGCGGTCAAAGTTTGGCTTTTTTGACCCATGAAAAATCTCCCAAGGAGGGTACATGAAATTTTCGAAATCGAAATTATTTTTTTGATGCCAGATGTCTTAGAAATGCATGAAACGTCGAGATCTGGTGTTATTTGGAAAATTTTTTTTTGAAAAAATCGACCTTTTGGGACTTAGTAAATTTTTGAGTTGGGGGAGTGAATTGAATTTGAAATGAACGATTTGAATTCAATTGCTGAGAAATTCAAGGCAATAGTATTGAAACATATCCTATATCATTGTTGGCCAATGAAAGCATATTATATGTGATATTTCATTAGGGTGGTTCATTTACTTTCCATAAGGGTGGTCATTTTTGTTAAAAAATAAAAAATAAATAAAAAATAGAATATTAATTGAATATTGAAGACAATAGTATTGAAACATCTCTCACATTATCGTAAGCCATTTTCTACATTTAATATGTGGTATTTTATTAGGGTGGTTCACTTATTTTCCATTAGGGTGGGCCTTTCTGTCGAAAAATCATAATTTGAATGGGATATTAAAAACAATAGTATTTTATCACCTCTTTCATCATCGTAGTGCATTTCCTTCATTAGATTCGTGATATTTTATTAGGGTGGCTCACTTATTTTCCATTGGTGTTTGCCGAAAATTAAAAAAAAATCAAGAAATTTTGAATTTGATCCTTTTAGTATATTAATACCTCTTTCATAATCGTAGGCCATTGTCTTCATTTTTGTTTAGAGAGGCTTTAAATTCCTCTGAATTCATGCGCCTCTAGTTCCATTTGATATGCGACATCATCGTAAGACACTGTTAACATATTTCATTAGGGAGCTTCTCTCATTTTCCATTAGGGTGCATCATTTTTCGTACAGTTTGAAACCATGATTTCTCGCAAAAGTCTCGTCCACTTTCCTTGATTATGGTGTCATTGTAAAAATTTCAACCTTAATATCTACAGACCGAAAGGTTATGGTGTAGACTTCTACATAATATTTGCGTAGTGTTCGACGAAAAATGTAAAGGTAACTTAGTTAACAACAAAAGAGTTTTCTAGGAAGCCTCTCATTGTTAGAAAGGTCCTTTTGGAAAGTTTTGCGTGATTTTCATTCGGAATGCAACACTTCACTAAGCTGAACCAGTTCGGAGTCCTCGTCTCATACAAAATCCGCTTGCTACTTCGTGATTTCAGATGCACTCATCTCAGAGATCAAGCATTGAGCCTCAGTGACCTTTCCAATTTAGTTTTGCAAATTCCGAAGGAAATTCCAGAGAAAAATTACGAAGGAAATTTCAGTGGAAATTCTGAAGGAAATTCCAGTGGAAATTCCGAAAGAAATTCCAGTGAAAATTCCGAAGGAAATTCCAGAGGAAATTTCTCAGGAAATTCCAGAGGAAATTTCTCAGGAAATTCCTGAGGAAATTTCGCAGGAAATTCTAGAGGAAATTCCGAAGGAAATTCCAGAGGAAATTCCGAAGAAAATTTTAGAGAAAATTTTGAAGGAAATTCCAGAGAAAATTTGGAAGGAAAGTCCAGAGAAAATCCCGAAAGAAATTCCAGAGGAAATTCCTAAGGAAATTCCAGAGATAATTTAGAAGAAAATTCTAGGGGAAATACGGAAGGAAATTCCAAAGGAAATTCCGAATGAAATTCCAGAGGAAATTCCGAAGGAAATTCCAGAGGAAATTCCAGAGGATATTCCGAAGGAAATTTCAGAGGATATTCCGAAGGAAATTCGAGAAAAAATTCCGAAGGAAATACCGAAGGAAATTCCAGAGGAAACGAAAATTATAGAGGTACTTCCGTAGAAAATTCCGAAATAATTTCAAAGCTTCAAAAGAAATTCCAAATGAAATTCCGAATCAAATTTAGCAAGAAGCTCCAAAAGGAATCCCGAAGGAAACTCCAGAAGAAATTCCGAAGCAAATTGCAAAGTAAATTTCGACGAAAATAACGTAGAAAATTCCAAATCAAATCCCGAAGGTAGCTCTAAAAGAAATTCCAAACGAAATTCCAAAGCAAATCCCGAAAGAAATTCCAAAGCAAATTCAAAAGGAAATTCCATAAAAATAAATCCGAATGGATTTTTGAAGGATGTTCCGAAGCAAATTCCAAAGAGAACTCGGACGAAAATTGCGCAGAAAATTCCAAATGAAATTCCGAAGCCAGCTCTAAAAGAAATTGCAAAGACAATTCCATAAGAAATTTCAAAGGAACTTCCGAAGCGAATTCCAAAGGAAATTCCAAAGGCAATTCCAGAAGAAATTCCGAAAGAAATTCCAAAGGAAACGCCGAAGAAAGTTTTGAAGAACTGAAGAAGGAAATTCCGAAAGTAATTCCAAAGCAATCGAAAATAACTTCCTGAAGCAACTTACTGAAAGAAATTCATGAAGAAATTCCAAAGGAAATTCTGAAACAAATGAGAAATGAAGTTCTGAAGAATACAAAGGAATTTTAATGGATACTCCTAAGAAAATTCCGAAAAAACAATTCGAAGGAAATTCCAAAGTAAATTCCGAGAAAATTCAACGGAAATTCTGATGAAAATTACGTAAAACAGTCCAAAGGAAAATTCCGTAAAAAATTCCAATCAAAACTTCTAAATAAAATTCCAAAATCTCCATAGGAAATTCCAAAGGTTATTCCAAAAGAAATTCCGAGGAAACTCTATAACAAATTTGGAAGTAAACTTCAAACGAAATTCCGAAAGAAATTTCAAAGAGAATTTTGAAGGAAGTAATAAAGGAATTCCAAAGAAAATTCTGAAGAAAATTTGATAAGTAGCCTCAAAGAAAATTGCAAAGGAATTTTAAAGGATACTCCTATGGAAATTTCGACGGAAATTCCAAAGTTAATTCCGAAGGAAACTAAAAAAAAATCCAACGGAATTTCCGAAGCGAATTTCAGAGGAAATTCAGACGAAAATTGCGTAGAAAATTCCAAAGGAAATTCCGAAAAAAATCCAAAGGAAATTACGAAGAAAATTCCGTGGAAAATTCCAAAGGAAATTCCAAAAACTCCATAGGAAATTCCATAAAAAAATTCAAAGCAAAAACCGAATGAAATTAATAAAGGAATTTCGAAGGAAATTTCGAAGAAAAAATCACAGCTCCAAAAGAAATTCCAAAGGAAACTTCGATGGAAACTTTCAAAATATAAGGAAAATCCCGAAAAAAAAAATAAAAAAAACTAAATAAAATTCTAAAAGAAATTCTGAAGCACATTTCAAAGGACATTCTGACGACAATTCTGAAAAATATCCAAAGCATATTCAAAAGGGAATTTCTAAGGAAATTCCAAAGCAAATTGCAATGAAAAAAGGAAGTTAAAAGGAAATTTCGTAGAAAATTTCTAAGGGAATTTTTTATGGAATATCCAAAGCAAATTTGTAAGGAAATTCTCAAGAAAACTGTAGAAATGAAATATCATGAATCTAATGACGGAAATGGCCTACGATGATGAAAGAGGTGATAAAATACTATTGTTTTTATTATCCCATTCAAATTATGATTTTTCTACAGGTCTTTCTGTACCACCCTAATGGAAAATAAGTAAACCACCCTAATAAAATACCACATATTAAATGTAGAAAATGGCTCACGATAATGTGAGAGATGTTCCAATGCTATTGTCTTCAATATTCAATTAAAATTCTATTTCTTATTTTTTTTTTATTTTTTAACAAGAATGACCACCCTAATGAAAAGTAAATGAACCACCCTAATGAAATATCACATATAATATGCTTTCAGTGGCCAACAATGATATAGGATATGTTTCAATACTATTGCCTTGAATTTCTCAGCAATTGAATACAAATCGTTCATTTCAAATTCAATTCACTCCCCAACTCAAAAATTTACTAAGTCCCAAAAGGTCGATTCTTTCAAAAAAAAAAATTTCCAAATAACACCAGATCTCGACGTTTCATGCATTTCTAAGACATCTGACATCAAAAAAAAAATTTCGATTTCGGAAATTTCATGTACCCCCCCCCCTTTTGGAGATTTTTCATGGGTCAAAAAAGCCAAACTTTGACCGCTTTGGGGGTCCACTTAATGAAGTCCGATTGAGCTCAAAATTTGCACTTTTTTCGAGGAGACAAAACTTTTGAGCACTACCATTTTTTGAAATTCGATGGCAAAATTTTTCCCATACATTCCATTGGCACCCTAGTGTATATTAACAAATTACAAAATAACGTTTTAATATATGTTTTAGCAATTTAAATTGAAAATTCGGAATTTGAGGTGAAGATGAATCAAAGCCAAGCATCAAATTTTCAAAAGCACAAATCTGGTGAAGCGAACATCAGTTTGAGCTGAAAACTTAATCGATTGGCCGCCACCAGCTAGTGACCAATCGATCAACTTTTTATCTTAAACGGATGTTTGGTTCTCCAGATTCGTGCTCTTGAAAATTTGAAGTTTAGCTTCGATTCATCTTGACCTTAAGAGTTTCAAATTTTATAAAAAAGAAGAACACTAATATTTAAAATTTTCTAAACATAAATAAAAATAGTGAATTATATCTTATAATATAACAGTTTTAGTAAGTAATAATTTTTATTTAGTTGGCGTTTTTCGAACTTTCAAACGCTTAGTTTCAATTTTACATTAGATTTTATTTTGATTATTCAGCGCTAATCATTATGGTTTCTCTTGGATTATTTGGATTTCTTAAGTGCAAATTTTATTTAAAGTTCTATTTTGAATTTTCCCACTGCTAAAACTTCCAAACTATTATCTAATTATTTAATTGACTACTTTTGACGAAAACATATAGTGTTCATCTTCTTTAAATGGCTTCTGATTTGGCTGCCATTTACTGAGCATGAGAAGTTGAAGTTCTTCTGTTGTGCGGTTGGCGCTTCAGTATCAAATTTCGTCGAGCGATGACTGTGACTTCTCGGAAATAGGGATCCTATTATCACGTAAAGGTATCGCTGAAATTTAAAAGGCATTCCGGACTGATCCGATATCGTGCGTTACGTGCTCAATGAAGCGGAGAAAATTACAGTTATGGTTTGAAGAATGGGTTCGAAATGGTTGTCCTTGTACGAAGAGGGACTCAAAAGAACTGTGAATGGACTTTACACAACAGTGCTCGCAGTACAGTGCTGTGTGTACTCAATCAATGATGCAACAGATATTGAAACAGATCTTCCGAAAAAAAAAACCTGTTAAGGTGAAGATGAATCAAAGCCAAACCTCAAATTTTCAAGAGCACAAATCTGGAGAACCAAACATTCGTTTAAGCTAAAATTCGAGTAGTTACTAGCTGGTGGAGCAGAGCAGAGCAGAAATAGACTCCTGCTCAGTAGTCTAACTCAGTCTTGTTGAGAATACAGGTTCGTTGAGAATTCAAGGCTCGATTATAGTTCTGTTCAGGTTTCAGTCAGATTTATGTGGAGAGTTTGATCGGAATTCTATTCAGTATTTAAACGGAGGTTTGTTCAGTGTTAACATACCTGTTTATGATTCAAAAAAAGGTTCTGTTATGGATTCAAACGGAATCCCTTTTATGATTTGAACAGAGAATTGCATAATATAGCAGAGCTGATAGGCTCAGATATAGTAGAACATAGCAGAGCCGTTTTTACGAGTTACATGGACTTTACAACACATTTACGTAAAATCAACGTAACAGTATATCCAGAAATATTCATTGAATAATTGTATCCTGCCTACATATTGATACATTATATCATGAATACACATGATTTTGTTGAAACTGTTGCAGTCTCCAATGAACCTACAGCTTATGCCTGCCACCTTTCGTTCCAGTTTTTTCTGAATTCAACTACCGAATAACCACCGGGCGTAATGAATATGGATCTGCTACGCATACGTTCGTATCGTCGCAAGTCATAACAACGATATGCATTTTAGTAAAAAAAAAATCATTGCCAGTGACTTTCTGACGCTTCTACCGTTATGACTTTCCGACACTTCCAGTTGAACGCCGTATCACGCTTCGAGCCAAATTGAAGTGATTTAATGAAGAAATATTTTTTAATTTTCATTCGCAGCACTCGAAAGCATTTCAAGATAAAACATTTTTTTGGTATTAGTTGAAACGAATAATCCTTAATATTAATTCAACTGAAGTTAAATTGACACTAGTTGCAACCTTTTAGAGTCATTAAATTTAATCCGAATAGGTACTTTGCTGTGAAATCCCAACAACTAAAAATCAATTCATTCTGACTCAAACGATTTTGCTTCTACCCTTTCTTGCGTTGGGGGTGATTTATGGAAGGATTACAGCCGATGCGTGTGGAGTCCTTTCGCTTCAGACAAACGCGTGTGTATTCCCATGAAAAAGGTCGCTTTTCTAAAGCCCTACCTGCGAGCTTGAAGGTGGAGAAGCCCATAACTCTTGTCGGATGCTGCTCAGTGTATTTAAGGAATCCACCCTCCTGAACTGACTGGATCCGAATTCAGGTCC